>NW_025779866.1:0-33089 GCF_021130785.1 Homalodisca vitripennis
GAAAGAACTACTCGCCGCTTCCAACCTCAGTTCTCACTTTAAGTCAACGGTGAAGGGAAGAGCACGTAGATCTAAATAGCTTTAACTGAATAGTTGTTAGCTTTTCTTTGTGTAGAGTTTGGTTTGTTTTGTTTTAATTAATTTTCATTCATGTTCCCTCTTAAATAATTTAATATTCTATATGATGATTCTAAACGAGAACACAATCACTTTTGGCATTCGTAAACACTATTATAAAATCAAATTTCGTTACAGTTTGGTGCATACAGTGTTTTACGGCACCAAGATTTGAAACCACTTGTTTGTCCCACTGCTTGTCACCATAGAAGGTTTCTCCCTAATCTACCTAATTCGCATGTTCGGAAATGCAAGTTAAAATTATGAAAGAACCCCATGAACGTGGCATGACTAACTGAGTTCACAAATAAATTGTGTGGTAAATATCTAAAATATTGAATAATAATACTCTTCATTTCATTCTCTCCAAAGCCAAGGACTTGAACCCGTCGTCAAATTTATCCATTAAAACTTAAATGTTTTAATAAAAGCAAGTTAATATTTTAATGACTGTAAATCTATCTGGAGGGATGTACGTTTAAGATTGCCTTTGGCAACCGTATCACTGTATGAAGAGTCGCGTAAAGTGATTTGCATTATTTACTAATAAAAGTTTTGTATGGATGAAGACTTGCTGTAAATGTTAATTCCTTAAAATATAATAAATAATTAAATAAATTTAAAATTAGTTTCTTGTATTAAAAATATTTAAATAAATATTAATGTAATACTTTAAACACATTTTTAATAAGACAGATTTGTTTTATACTGTTATGTATTTAATACTTGATGTTTATTTTCATAAATGTGCATACATACGTGCTACAAAATAATACCTTATAAAATGTATGTAAAAGAGATTATTATCTGAAAATGTTCTAATGTCAATAACTACTGTACAAAATGTAATTAGTGTTATTTCAAAATAATGAAATAATAAGGCAATATAGGAAAGGGACTTTTACGACCGACTACAGTTTTGATATTTCACTTAACTCACTACAGGCCATTTCGGCCTTTATGTTCTTAATTTTCTAAATCATTAACTTGGACAACCCTAATTCCCTTCAGTTTTCTGATAATGCCACTTTTAGATTCGTTTACTGTTGTTATTTTACAACACTGTTTAGTATTCTTCCAAAAATTCCAAATTTAAACTTATATCATAATAAATATATCATAAAGTTTCGAGATATCAAATAAATATCAAATTTAGTAAGTATAATTTTACATTGGCTTCGAATGATTTTTATTAAACGATAAACTATTCATGATTAATGCAGAGAATAAAATAAAAATGGCATAAAACAGTAATATTAATATAAATAAATCAAAACAATAAATGCACCTGAAAATGGAGCAGTATTCTGACATTTGCTATCATTATAATGTTATAAATATGTTTTAATTTTACCCATAACGATGGCAAATGTCCGAAGTCCTCTTATTTTTTCAAGTTTTTTTATACACAACTTTTTGACCTATCCTTAAATTGTGTTCCAAATATTCATCTTTATTTTGATACTAATATATGATTTACATGCTACTGTAGCCTAGCTTTTACAAGCCATTTAATATGATCACCATGGGGAACTATTTTGTAGATTCTAGAAATATTCTTGACAACAAACGGTGGTCAAAGAGAAGTATTTATATGTTCAGAAACAACTCTTACTTACTAAATCTCTGAACTTAATCAATAGTGAAGTTATAGATCTAGAGAACAAAGCCAATCGTTGTCGAAGGCAACTAATATAAACACAAAGTAATAAACAACATTTACTGTCTACATCTTCTGTTTTAACTACGTTTTTGACTAAACTGTTCCCTGTTTAGTTTGTAATAACTTAGAAAGAGTTGTTCTAAATAAAGAAAAATGCAGGCGTTAACTGAAGACGGGGAGATAAGTTGAGATTGACAGATATTAGATGTTCGTGTTATCGCGTTACGCTGTTTTCTCATTTAATATGAAGGAGGATTGAGACAATCTCATGATTTGAGCTTGATTCTGAAATAATATGCCAATAAATATTTTTGCTTTTAAGCCAGAATCACGGACAATAAAAAAGCGCCTTTGTGGCTAGAGGCATTTATAACCAGTACTTTTCCGTGTTTCAGATGATGTTGGTCCAATAATATGTCACGAGAAAGTAACCTATCCCAAATGCTCCGGGCCATCAATGTGAACTTCGATGGTGCCTTCGAAGGTCATCCTGCACTTCTTGCAGAAAAGGATTACTGTGCTTTAATATTTTTAATTAATAACTTTTCAATGGTTTCGCACAGTCAGTGCAACTAACACATAAAAGTGCATTATTACTATTGTCACTACGAACATGTTCACCGAAACTACTCACTGAGATGTTCTCAGATAAGATAACGCCAAGCTTAAGGTAGATAATAACGGCGTCTTTTTGTGTTTTTATTTCCTTATAAAGTTATAAGCCTTAACGAAAGTGACAGTTGGTTAAGTACAAGTTCAGAGTTACATTTTAAAATGCATATTGTATAATAATAGATGGTTGCACGTTTTGTTTTGTTTTTTTAACTAATACGCCTAATAATACCTGTTCTAAAAACTATAAAAATGTGGATATTGTGGAATTAAGAATATTGTCGAATCTATTGGTAATTGATAAATAAATTATGCTTAACTACTTCAATTGTTCTTTACGACCAAGAATGAATTAAAGACCAAAAAATCGTTTCTTATCATACTGTTTCAAATAACACTTGTTTTTTTCATACTTAAATTGGACTATAAAGCAATATTTTCGCTACCATACGACAAAGGGTCAGAAAACATCAGCTGGCACACAAGTATCTTCAGTGGGCCAACCGCAAACTTTGTTGTTGTTTCTGAAGAAGTAAATGCGAAACACTAAGTTTGTTCATAACGTCAAATTTACAATATTACTAGTTTGAATTAATGTTTAGTAAAAGTTACATACAAAATTAAAGTAATATTTTTTTTCCATAATATAGTAAAATCCGGTGTTAACCACACGTAAAATCTTATTCGTATATCCGAACTCGGCTTCGCCTCCTTCGTAATCATGATTGAGTATCTAAAATAACCAATTTTGTTCTTAGTAACAAAAAAATATTATTTATTACGATACAGAGGTAAAAACCTATTTTTTTAAAGCTTCTTATTGTTAAAATTTATGAAAAATATGATGCTCATGAGAGAGAAGAGGGACTGGGTAGAGAAAAGTTGTTGCTTTGATACGATTGGTATCTCTAAGAGCCATGACAGCTACGTTACTGTGAGTGATATAGCACAAAGTAAAAAGTAGTAAAATCATATATAAGAAAATAAACAACTCATTAAGGAATGGAAAAATGTTTCTTGCACAAGTAAAAAAGTGCAATTTTTATTGGTGGGAAAGTAAAAAAATACTTCATGTAGTTCATATTTAAAAAAGGTTGAGATTAAAAGAAAGCTTTATTTATAAAATTTTAAACTATAATCAGCATTTTAATGTTTGTACTGTGCTTATTCCATCGCTTTAAACCCAATATGTATGCGGATAATAAAAGTCTCCAGTGGCTGTTCTCAAGCCAATGCGGTATACTGCATTATCTGTACTGCGTTTGTGTACATTTATTTATTTTTATAGTGGATTAGCGTTTAATTTACATTCAACCTTAATATAAATCTGTTATGTTATAAAATCTGTTAATTAATGTTATTATTCTCTACTGTGTACTTGGAAAAGATGAATTTAATCGTATTTGCTTTTAATTTAAAATTACTGTGCATTTTATATATATTGAGATTTTAGTTTAGAAATTTACGGTTTTTTATAAATACTATAATAAATATTTTCAAACAATTCTATATTTTTCACAAATTCCATTGTCTTGAAAAATCCAAGAAAATACTGTATGTTAAACAATGTAAACATCTTTTTAATTACGAACATATTATTGAGTATAATCGATACATTTTAGAATGAGCATAATTTAAAATACTTTTAGTTTAAATAGAAATTAAGTAAGCCTAAGGTTAACGTGATGAATTTCGAAAAAATAATGGAAAGGTGCCAAGTAAAGAGAAGTAAAATGTGCCGTTTTTTCGTACATAACGACCGGTCCATTTTACTTACGGTTTGTAGAATATGCTTTTCTTCTTTAGAAAACTAAATATTTTATTATTTCTTAAATGCCATAAACAATTTACAGGTATTCCAAAGAATTACTTTTATATGGAAATATTAAACAAGAAGTCATCTAATTCCCAATAATATTTATAAATACTGTAAAACAAAAACAAGTATAATTGCTACGGATTCTCACTGTATCACAATTTATATCTTAATAGCAGTTATGGACGAAATCAAAATACATAGAATTAATAAGAAATTAAAAGTAAACTGTTTTATTATAAAGGAAAAACTTTCTCTATACACATGGGATCTTTATTTTAATTATGGGGTTTTATTATTTCTGATGAAGTTCGCACAATTTATTGTTTGGCCGGACAAAACAATACATTTGACAAAATACAAAGGTGTTAGCTATAGTTGAAAAATTTGTAATCTGTATATCATATGTAAACTGTTGCATATTTCTCAACCATCCACTATTGGCTGTAGTAATAGATTAAGGCTGAAAAAATCGTATTTAAATTGAGAAGGTTGATAAACCACATTAATAAAAATAAATAATCGTGCCCTGCGTAAAATATTGAATGATTGACGTACCATCAAAATAGCTACATTTTTTATTTTAATGGTTCTTAAATGGCTGATAAACATTATCGGTAACGACCCTGCTTTGAATGTAAACTTTGGTCAACCAAATGCAATCATTTTTTATTTCTCCAGTTGACGAAACAGGAATTAGAGAATGTTATCAGGAAACTAAAAAAACAAAAAGTCCACTGGATATGACGGTATTAATGTCGAGCTTGTAAATAAGATTGCTGTAAATATTTCACATATTCTTGTACATATAATTAATTTGAGCTTTTTGACAGGTATTTTTCCTGATAGTCTTAAAAAAAAGTATAATTGTACCTATTTTCAAAAAAGCAAACAAATTTTAGTATAGAAACAAATTCGTCCAATTAGCCTACTCTCAGTTTTTTTCAAAAATAATTAGAAAAATGTATGAAAATCAAGATTGATGGATTTTTTTACAATTAACAAATTTTCAGTCCAAAAACCAATTTGGTTTTTACTGCAGGAATAAGGACGGAAGATGCTTTGGTGCAATTCGCTGACTCAATTTATAGTAAAATGAATAGGGAATGAAAAAACTTCCGGAGTTTTTGTAGATTTTACAAAGGCATTCGACCTAGTCGACCATAATATTCTATTTGAAAAAATGAAGGCAGCTGAAATCAGAGGCGTAGCTCTCCAGTGGTTTAAAGCTTTTTAATCGGCCGGGTCATGCAAGTGAGAGTGGACAATAACTTGAGTGCGCCTCTTACTGTAAAGGCCGGAGTCCACAAGGCTCAGTCATCTCGGCTTAATTTGTTTGATTATTTTTATTAATGATTTGTTTAAACAAACAAAATTTTAATGGCACAATCAGTGCCTTTGCATGACGATGTTGCTTATTTATATTCAGATACATGTAGAAATAACTTATGGGGAAAAAATAATGATCTTAGACTGTAGAGCCTGGTCTAATAAAAATTAAATGTTAATAAATGTAATAAGACTAAGTTTAACAATTTTGATTTTAAGGGCTTTGGTTTTGACGTGCCTGTGAAGTATCACGAAGAAACTTGTACAACCTTTATTACATGTAAATGTATTGAATTAGAAGAAGTAAATTTTTTAAAGTATTTAGGTGTATATTTTGACCAGAAAATAAATTGGAAAAAACACATATCTTTCATCCAAAATCAAATTAGAAATAATGTTAGGAAGTTTTATTTTTTGAGAAATTTTTGTGGACGAAAAGCTGTTACGTACTCTGTATTATGCACTAATTTACTCTAGGTTACAGTACGGTATTGTATGCTGGGGAGCAGCTCCAAAAACAAAAATAGACGAAATTAGAGTAAACACAAAACACTTTTATACGTTTAACCTTAAGGAAGAAAAGGCGCGACTCTTCTTATCCTCTTTAACCAACAATTACAAACTTTTCCCATACAATATATTTTTATTTATAAAGTATTAAGATTATTTTTTTATAAGAAGTGGAAATAGAAATAATATTGAACAAAAAAAAAAACAATATGTCACAAGAAATTTGTAAAGAGGTCTTATCCAAAAAACCCAAAGTTAATAAACTAGCTAGTCTTTCAGGCGTTCGTTTTCCTACATGGGTCACATTTGTTTAATCAAATTCCAAATAAAATAAAAAAAAATTAAAACCTTAAATTCTTTTTGTAATGCTATAACTAATTGGTTTACTTAGTCAAACTGAACAGGTAGATATTAGACACAACAGATTAGTCTAAAATATTCTTAACTGAATTCATTCTTTTTCTCATATGCAAACTAAAATTCGTCCCCTTTATAGACAATTATTTTATTTTATTGTATTCTCTATTCAATTAGTAACCAATATAAAAAAACAGTTTGTAGAATCTTAGTATTATTTCCATTACTCTAAAATGTTAAGATAATATTGTCATTAGATAAATTGTATTTTTTACATAGAATGATTTAAAGTCTTCAATATATTTAGTTCTTTTATGTATATTTAAACATTGTATGTAAGAATAAGATTGACTAGAGTTTAAATTGATTAAGTTTGTGCTCTTATCAACGTTAATGTATTTTTATTTTAACGTTAATTTTAGTTAAATATAGTGAGAAACTTTCAATATACCGCAGTGATCTGCACATCAAGTCCTTTTCAGAGAAGACCGGACTGTTATCAGACTTTTCCATGTTTATTGTTTAGTTTTATCTAACCACGCAACTTGTTAATGTGGTTAGATTATATTCCTTAATAATCTTGTTTGTAAAAGTTTATATTTTTTTTGGAATAAATCTCTTATTATCTCATTATCTCTTTTAAATCAAACACTGAAAATGCTGTAAAACTTATTCCTACAATTAAGGTTTACATTACCCGTTTCATGGTGACATTCTAAATTATAAACCAGGGGATGAAAGTTTGATACGTTAAAATATAATTGATATGTATTATTCTATAAACTTTAAATTATGTCTAGATATCATATAAACTGAACAACAAATAAATTTATAATTTATTTACTATCTCCTTTTGTACAAATATGTTAAAGTCTGTCACTACAACAGAACATTTTTATTTAGATTAACAATTAAAATCTTCAAAAATATGTTACCATAAATAGACACAAACACTATCAATAACATATACTGTCATCGTATAACACCCGTAATGGAGTAGAAAGTAAATTTGTCTTCACTATTAGTGTATCCATCATCTCAGACGTTCAATATCCAAACAGTGGAGCTGTGTTACTTAAATATTATTATTTTCCACTACTATTTTACACTTGGGAACTGGTTGCATTACACAAACACCGCACGCATAACAATATCTGCCCAATAATAACGTTTGAATCTCGTTTTTAAAAGCCAAGGCAAATTATGAACGATTATGTAAGATAAATATAATGAATGTAAATATAATCTATACTCAATTTAGTATATAATCCCGTTTAGAATAAATCTGTGGACAGAGAAAAGCAAACTTCTGTTTGGTGATTTTACAATAGAGTTAAACATGGACCCAAGGATATGAGGACTGTGGGAATCCTTCCCAGACTACTAATGAAGAAAATATTATTTTAACAATACTAAATATCAAATTAAATTTAAATAGCATTTTTACAGGATTTTTTTCTTCAATAACAAATATCAAATTAAATTAAATAATTGTTTTGATTTTATACAATTTTTGTTCCAATTTATTATGTTTTTAAGGACCTCTGACAAAATAAATTTACTGAAAAACCAACAAAAAAACCTGTAAAGATGGAGGTACGATCACTCTTGAGTAGATAATAGGACAACTACAGATAGTATGTAATGGTCCATCACAGTTTATATTATTTATTATTCTTATGCTTGTTCCTTTTGTTTTTTGTTTTCATGATAATATAACATATTAAAATTAATATTTTTTATATTAATATACGATCAGGAAAGGTAACTCGTTGTACTATCTAACGCTATCGCTCAATTTTATCTCAGCCTCAGACCTGAATGAAGGCGTTCCAGAAAAACATTTCTACAAATGAATAATTTTAATTGAAACTTAGGTAATTTACTGTTGTACAATATTGTTTTTAACTATAGTAAACGTATCACTAAACTTATCATGCATATTATCGACCCAAGTATTGAGATTTTCTTATATATCCTAATGTATAAATCAGAACAAAAGTCAGTAGGCACATTTTATTTATTTTCCATTTAGTGTTTTATTAGTTAATTTATTATTGAAATGATAACTCCGGATAAGAAATACTATATTTTACAGAGTTAAATATATGCGAATCTCATAGTTGGGCCGTGAGGATGTTGCATCAAACCTGAGAAATAAATAAAAAAAGGACGAAGAAGATATGAATGAAAGACTGAATATTGGCCTTTAAGAAAACAGAAATATATATCTTTATAATAACATACCATAAAGAAAAGTCACTGCACAAGATGATGGAGAATGCAGTAATATAAGCCTAACTCACCTGCAGGCAGACGTAATATTGTCTGATATACGAATAACAGTTGTCGTGATACTGCACCAGTTACGGTGCGGTGAATATATACTGTCTCTAAGGCTTGGAACAGTCACATTCTGGTGCATTTGCATTACAGAATTATATTTTTTCTGGATAAATATACAATATACCAGGTACGATTTCTTATTCGGAAAGAATAGCCTATTGAGTGATTTACGAAATTAATTCTAGAGTCCCTTGTAATATGGATGGCCCTGTGTATCCTGTAAATGAAAATTGTTAAAATGTCAACCTTAATTTAAATATTATGTAAATAATTTATTCGCATTAACATGGGTAGTACAATTTAATACATTTTAAGACATATGAACTCAAAAGCTTCTTAACATCGTACTGAAGACTGAATTAAAAAGCAATAGTATAAATTCAACAGAATTATATTGATTTTAATTGGGTTGGATAATTAACTTTTCTGTTATAAAAACATATAAATGACAAAAAATATGCTTTTATCTTAAACCGTAATTTAAACTTGTTACAATTGATAAATATCTTTAAATAATAATGTGATGTGTCCACTGTTAACCAATGAAATAATTAAAGATTTATTTTATGTCCTAATTTATAAATTATGAAAAACGTGCCTTTTCCATTTTTTTCATTATAACACTATCGGTTTTTATTTGTTCTTAGTTGTCGTATTGTATGTTTTATATGTATTTAGAAACTTTAAAATATATACAATGTTTAAATAGGTATTACTCTAAGATCAGAGTATTGGTTCTTTATTTAACTCATAAAGGAATAAAAAATATATGTATAAAAACAAAGTAAAAATAAAATATTTCTCGTGTTCTACTATGAATTATGCTCTTAAGCTGACATTTGAAGTTGTTATCTTTGAGAAGTATTAAAAGTTAATAACAGTTAACAGAGAACAAAAAAAGTTATTATGATACTGCTCTGTCAGGAGAAATTTCATAAGTTTTTTGTAGGTGAGTAGCTAAATGTTGACAGTTGAACGATAAAAGAGAGAAGTAAACAGGCAGTAGATCATCCGTGGCATTTTGTTTTGTAGGACGCCTGTTTCTTATATATGCCTTTCCATTTATACTTCCGGTCGAGCTGATTCAGTGGTTTTCAGACAGCTTAATTTTTAATTTATTCGAATAAATAAATAAATAAATAAATATATATATATATATATTATATATATATATATATATATAATAATATAATATATATATAAGTAGATAGTAAATATGGGGTTTCCTGGCGCACTTTCGGAGCCGACCGAAAAGCAATGTAAAATACTGTTCAATGTACCATAAAGGAAGCTGAGAAATAACACAGCAAATCTCAATGAAAAATTAACCGAATCTACAGTCGTTCGTCTCGCAAAAGCGATCGGTACATTACTATCTACTCTGTGGAATGAAAAATTAACCAAATCTACAGCTGTTTGCTTCTACTTTCTTAAGCTGTGCTTTGTAAAATGTTTGTCAAATCTGCTACGAAATAAAGGAAAAATCTTCGAAATCTTAATAAAATTTTAATCAATTTAAAACATTTTTACTAAAAACATACTGTACTTTTAATAAAAAACTTTTCTACTAAATAAACAACATGAACTCACCAAGCTCTCTTCAGTTTCTAGCATTTCAAAAACTTACAAAGAAAGACAATTTTTAACGAGTTCAACGAATTACCAAAACATTTTTAAAGAACAGTTGATACTTTCCTTAAATGATACAGAATTCAAAGAACTTGTAAAGTATTTTGCAGAAAAAACGTCTAATGGAGGTGTTTTACTATCGGCAAAAAAAACTAAAAAAGTAAGGGATTACATATTTAATATAATTTACGAAAGATATTGAAAAGAAAGTAAAAAATAAACAAACAGAGAGTTTTCATCGTTTTTTTATGACATTTTTCCCATATTATACGTTCTTTCAAGATAATCAAGACTTAATTGATGAATTTCTTAGGAATTTTTGTGAGTATCAAGATTTATCAACACAATTCATTAAAGAGCATTGATAGAATTTTTCTTATAGAATATAGCCACATTTTTGAGGTGTGAAACAAAAGGTATTACTGTAGATAATATTCCATGTGATTCCCTATGAAGAAAGACACCAACTATGGTTATCAAAACAGTACTATGACGTGGGGAGGGACTGCAAGTTTTAGAGTTAAGACTTTATTCTACAAAGTTAATTGTTATAATTTCTTTATCTTTAATAGTCCTTCTTTCCAGTAACAACCAAGTGTAATTTTTCATTTTTGTTTAATTTCTTTAATCTTTTTTTCATCCAAAAACAGTCAAAAATCTGTTTCGCTAAGTGTACTTTACAATCTTCCAAACTCGGCAATTATTGTAAACCCGAATTTATCTTTCATTTTCTCCAAATTCAAAATTTTGTATGTTTCTTATTATCTTCCAATTCATTTAACTTCTTATACTCTTTAAACTTACATTCTCCAATATCATTTAACTCCTTCAAGAACTCCATTTAAATAGAAAAAATTCAAAGTCAAAAAGTGCAAAACCATTTCTCGGTCGACCTTTTCTCCTCCCTCTGTCTCTTTTCTCTCTCCCTCTCTTTTTATGCCTATGACACGATCACTTCTGCCGTTTATAGGCTAGGATCTATATTCAGGCTAGAGAGAGAGAGAAGAGCGAGATACGGATAGAGAAATGGTTCCGGAATACGAATCTGAATACTTCTGAAACTTGGTGTTTCTCCGCTATGGCCACTCGCATTGAAACAGTTCAGAAGTAAACTTCCTAACCGACCAAACCGAATTCGCGGACATATATAACTCAGAAACACAATACAACAGCCCATCGAGAAGTAAAAATTTAAGAAATTAATTTTAAAATATAATTTGAAAATTACAAGTAACAAAATGTACGCATATTTAAAATAGGTAAAATTATCTAACATTTTGAAAAAGAAAATGTTATAATAGTAAACGGGAACACAATTTTTATTCTTAAAAGCAAATCTGCATTACCGACATTTTAGTTTCCGAAAGATTGCGCTGTGTGTATCAATGACAGTCGAGGTGTGCTACTACAGACCGACCATCACGATAATCGCTTCGCCTGCGTCATATCCGTAGTGATATCACGCCGTGAGAGGTGCAATCGTTTGGTTTACAAGCACCATTTAGTTAAATAAATTTTTCTATCTAAATGGAGCGCGATAAAAATATCATGTCCGTTCTGCAAAATAGAAATCTTTAAGAAAAAAACTATGATCGCCATTATAATTCTAAAAGTCATGAAAAAAACAAGCAAATTTACAATAATGAACTAAATTATTTAAGACAGTGGGCTAGAGAAAATAAAATTGCCGATCACGAAAACATGTTTAATATTGAGAAATTACGTGAACTAAAGAGAAATTTCAAAGTTGAAAAGAAAAATCTCGACCTATTTAATGATGAAAAACTTCATTCAATAGCTGAAAAAGTTGGCTATCGGTACTAACGATAAAACCAAGTCTGAAATGATCGAAGAAATTGATTAAAACTCTTAAAGTAAAATCCGAAAATATCATTGATGTAGAAGTTTTATCCTCAATACACGGTCTTTTTCAAGCAATACATTTTAACAAACTTGAACGACAATTCCATGTCAATTTACAAATATCTTTCAATTATGCGGTCAGAAATTAAAAGTTTAATCGAGAAATTTCAAGAAAATGTTAAAAATATGAAGGGCTATCTCTCTTTGGAATGTGAATACGAACGAACTTTAGTGAATGGTGAACCGCAAACATGTCTAATGTATTTTACTATCAAAGCAGACGAAATCTTTGACGTAAACGACTTTATTACTAAGCAATTTAATAAATTAACACATCGAGAACAAACGAATAATCCAAATAAAGGTTCCGGATGGACATTTTAAAAGTTGTAAACAACTAGTTTTGAGCCTTAACAAACACGAAATGATGAATGCAGGATCATACATCGATTTACCAAAGAATATCAAAGATAAAAAAAGCTTGTATAAATATAAAAAATAGAGATGATTTT
Organism: Homalodisca vitripennis; assembly: GCF_021130785.1. Taxonomy (NCBI): domain Eukaryota; kingdom Metazoa; phylum Arthropoda; class Insecta; order Hemiptera; family Cicadellidae; genus Homalodisca; species Homalodisca vitripennis. The sequence continues at coordinate 12,755 of NW_025779866.1, forward strand.
TTGCTTTATTTACTCAATAAGATGTGCTATTGAAAAACCAGAAAGAGACTGTGAACGTGTAAAGCAATACGAAAAATTTGTGAATGACGAAATATTTTCAGGTTTTTGAGTATCCAATGTCTCTGAAAGATATACAAATATTTGAAAAACGAAGCTACAATTCCAAGTATAAGTATACCAACAATGTCTATCAATGTCTACAGTTTTGATGAAAATATTAACATTGTTCCGTTACAAAATTTCTGAAAAATATGACGCTGAAACAAACATTGATTTATTGTATGTTAAACAAGATGATAAATCTCATTATGTTTTGATAACCGATTTAAATAAGCTTGTTTCTTCGCAGTTGTCTAAACATAAAGAAAGAAAATTTTTGTGTAGAAGATGTTTAAGCCATTTTTACAAATCTGGAGATTTAACACGATCACTTAGAAATTTGTAAAAATCATGAAGTTTGTAAGCCCAATTATGCCATTTCCAGGTCAAACAACTAAATTTACTAATTATCAAAAGAAATTTAACCATCCGTACGTAATTTATATGGAGCTTTGAGAGCATATTAGAAAAAATTCCGACATGCAAGAACAATCCACAAAGATCGACTACAACCAAGATTCAGAGGCACATTCCTTATGGTTTTTACTCTATATTTAGTGTCGAATGTGACCAATCGCATGTACAAACCGATATGTTATCGTGCCAACAAAATGAAGAGAGATTTGAAAAAAACGTCCCGACAAAAATTGTTTGAAGAAACTCAATAAATTATCGAAATACATAGCGAAAAAAATATAATTCTAAGAACAAAAAACCTATGAAAATTGACTGAAGAAGAAGAAATTTCATACCAAATGCAAACGTTTGTCATATCTGTGAATGGTCCTGCTTATGATTGTTGGGTCAATTCAGTATGGTTTTACTCCTGATAGTTGGAAAGATAAGAGTTATAATAAAGTGAGAGATCCATTGTCATTTAACCGGCAAGTTTCGAGGCGCAGCTCATGCATGTTGCAATCTAAATTTGAAATTTCCTCAGAATATTCCCGTTTTCTGCCACAATATGTCAAATTACGATACTCATTTGTACATAAAAGAATTGGCTAAACAATATGGAAATGTTTTATTTGATTGCAAACACCGATGAAAAATATATAAATTATTCTGTAAATTCGGATATGGCTATGAATTCGAAGGTGATAAGCCCAAGAAAATTCATCAAGTTTTCGTTTGTAGACTCGTTTCAGATTCATGGCCTCGTCTATAGAAAAGTTAGCTAAAAATCTAAAGAGAGAAGACTTCAAACATACAAATCATTTTATACAAATGGACTGAATGAGATAATAGAAAAGACAGCCAAATGACGACGACGAGATTTTAAAATTCTATCTGGAAAAGGAATATTTCCCTATGAATTTATCGACAGTATTGAAAAACTTGATTACACAGAAGAATTGAGAATTCAAGATTTCTATTCACTTTTGACAGATGAGAGCATATCTGAGAAAGATTTTCAACACTACTTAAATGTTTGGAACAAATTAAAAGAGAAAAATCTAGGAAATTACTCTGATCTCTATAACATTCAAGATGTTCTATTGCTCGCTGATATCTTTGAAAAATTTTAGGAATATTTGTTTGAATTGCTATAAACTCGATCCGGCACACTATCTAACAGCTCCCAGTCTCGCATGGGGATTATAATAATTGTATTTGATGATCGAAAAAGGTATTCGCGGAGGCATTTCTCAGTGTATTAAACGATATGTGAAAGCAAATAACAAATATTTAAAAGATTTTGATAAGACAAAGCCCGAAAACTATTTACTCTATCTCGATGGCAAACAACCTTTATGGGTCATGGTCTTATGCAAAAACTGCCGTTTAGTGATATCAAGTGGATGGATCCTAAAACGTATACAAAAGAAGAGTGGCAAGAAACAATTTTAGAACTCACTGGCGGACGAAGATTATGGCTATATTCTCGAAGTCGATCTTGGATATCCAACAAATTTACACGAACATTCACAAGGATTTACCTCTTGCTCCAGAACATTTTAAAAAACAAACTTTGCACAACTCTACTGGATAAAACTGAATACGTTGTTCATTCGAGAAATTTGAAGTTCTATTTGGAACAAGGTATGATTTTGAAACATGTGAATAGAGTTATTGCATTCGATCAGAAGCCTTTTATGAAAGAATACATTGATTTTAACACAAACATGAGAACCAAAGCTACAAGCGACTTTGAAAAGGACTTTTATAAGCTGATGAACAACTCAGTTTTTGGAAAATCTATGGAAAATGTGAGAAACAGATGTGATATTAAGCTTGGAAATGAAGAATTTTCAATGAAACAGGCCAAGAAACAAATTTCAAATGCTTCACTATCTTGACGACAACTGTATAGCGAGTCACATGTACAAACAAAAGGTTAAATTTAACAAACCGATTTACATAGGATTTTCAGTTCTCGACCTCTCAAAATTGCTAATGTACGAGTTTTATTACAACAAATTAAAGAAGTTTGATCCAGATTTGAATCTGTGTTACATGGATACAGACAGTTATTTTTCTAGAATTGAAACGAGATCCTTTTAAAATTATTAAAGAAAATATAGATGACTTTGATACAAGTGATTATCCAAAAGATCATGAATGTTTCACTACTAAAAATAAGAAGGTAATAGGGAAATTCAAAGATGAGTTAAATAGCGAAGTTTTAGAAGAATTTTGTGGTTTAAGGTCTAAGATGTACTCGTACAAATATCTAGAATAAAAACCCAGTTAGGTGTAAAGGAATTAAGAGAAGCGTTGTAAATAAAACAATAAATATCGAAAACTTGAAGAGATGTTTGTTCGAAGATAAAGAAGAATTTAGGGAGATGACAGTCATCAAAAGTTATAAACATGAGTTGTACACTGTTACCATAAACAAGCTGGCACTGAACGCTAAAGATGATAAGAGAATTGTCCTAGAAAAATAAGATCGATACAGTACCGTATGGCTATAAAAATGAAGCAAAATCTGATATATTAGACGAATTAAATAAACTTGGAAACTTTGATATGTAAATGGAAGATGATTTAATTCACTGTCACAAGTGTAAAAAGAAAACGAAAAATATAGATTCAAAAATCGTTCAAACTCAAAATGGATTGTATAGAATTGCTGCAAAATGTTCAAAATGTAAGACAAACAAGAGTAAGTTTATAAAGAATCCAAATCCAAAACCTGTTTAAGCAAGAATTGAAGACTAAAGATGAGATAGAGATTGAAGCTCGAGAAATTCATGCACCAGTACGAAAAAAGTTTAAAAAGAGAAAAATTATAACATTAGGAATTGACGATTTATGGGCAGCAGATTTAGTTATAATGTCTAACTATTCAGATCAAAATGATGGATTTAAGTATATGTTAAATGTTATTGATACTTTCTCAAAATATGCTTGGTCAAGAGCTATCAAAAAGAAAAAACGGCAAGGATATTTCAAAAGCTTTCGAAGATATAGTAAAAGATGCCATAAGATCAATCACAAACCTCCTAACCTACACTTCATACAGATAAGGGTTTAGAGTTTAAAAATAAAGAAATTTAACGATTGTTTTGAGGAAATACAACATTAAGATTTATCATACTGAAAACGAAGAGAAATCAAGTATTGGTAGAGAGATATAACAGAACTCAAAATGAGAGGAATGAAAGTAATTTTTGAGATTAATAAAAACTTTAAATGGATCGATATTCTTCAAAAAATCGTAAACAATTATAACGATACAGTTCACAGCACAATCAAAATGAAACCGAAAGACGTAGACAAGGATGCAGAAAAGGAGTTATTAGAGACCGTTTTCAAGTATGTTCCACCTGAAATTCACACGAAAAACTAAATTTAAAGTCAATGATCATGTAAGAATTGTTAGTAAAAAACAAACATTTTCGAACAAATATAAGAACAATTGGTCAAGAGAAATCTTTGTGATTTATCAAATTAATAACACAGATCCTGTAACTTATAGTATAAAAGATTTAAATAATGAAGAAATAACCGGAAAGTTTTATGAATATGAATTGAAGAAGTCAAAACTGTAATATAAATTTTCTATATATAAATGGCGCATCAAAAGAAATGTACAAAGTGCAAAGAATTTAAAGATTTAAATGAATTTTATAAAGATAAAAATAGGAAAGATGGAATGCATTATAATTGCAAAGATTGTGAAAGGGAATATCATAAAGAATTATATGATAAAATAGAAAAATTAACTTTGGAAGATAAAGAATGTCTTAAATGTAAAGAAACTAAAAAAATTTCAGAGTTTAATAGTGATCACTATAGTAGAGATAAGAAAGACTCATATTGTAAAGATTGTGTAAAAGAAGAATCTTCATAGATTATATTATGAAGATACTCAATGTGAATGTGGAAGAACTATAAAATGGTTAAATAATTATCAAAAACATTTACAAACCAAATATCATAAGTTAAGAGTTTAACATTTTTCATCGTGTAATAATTTTTTCTATTTAAATGGAGTCTCAAAAGAAATGTACAAAAGTGTCAAGAAGAGAATAGAAAAGACTGTTATTGTAAGGAATTATACGTTAAAAATGAACAAATTAACTTTAGAAGAGAAAAAGTGTTACTTTTGTAAAGAAATTAAAAATATTTCTGAATTTAATAACTGGCAGTATAGTAAAAGATAGAAAAGATGCTTTTTGCAAAGATTGTGCTAAAAAAATTTTCAGCGAAAGTTATAAAAACGAAATGCCTTGTGAATATGAAAAAAAGATTTTACAATGGTTACCTAGTTATGCTAAACATTTACAAACAAAATATAATAAATCGAGAGTTTTAGTAAAATTTAGAAACATTTTCATCGTGTAATTTAGATATTCTATAAATCAGTCGAGATTCTGCCATATTTGTAGTAAAATGATTTCCGTTGTATAAAATATTCAAAGATTCTTTCATTTGGTTATACAGATTGATAGAATTTGGTTCGTCATCAATGAACAAAATCTCTAATTCAGGATAATTTATTTTTAGATGTTTTAATCGTTTGGTATTTCTCGTTTCTGAGCTCTGATAACGTAATAAGGCCATTCCCACATGTGATTCTTCTTATTTAACACAAAAACATGGTGTTTTTTCTTATCAAAATCTTTACATACCATATCTCTCTTCATTAATTCCATTCGCAATTCTTGATTCTCTATTTTCAATGATTTCATTTCATCTTTAATTTGCAAGTGTTTAACTTCGTCCTCTAAATATTTAATCTTGTTTTCAAGTTTGTACTCACCAAATTTTTCTAATGGAGGGTTAAAACCTCTTTTGTAACCCACTTTTGAAAGGTTTTTGCTTCTAATTTATTAGATCTTAGTATTAAAGAATAAAATCCAGATTCATTAATGAAAATAGTGTCAGGATGAAGATTTTGAAAGGGTCTATGGCATAGGACTCTTGTAATTTATATATTTAAATGCTATTATCTCGTCATTATCAATATTATTTATGATAGCTTGTCTAGTATTTTCATATTCTAACACCTCTGCAACATCTTTCGCCTTAAACCAAAATTCATTATTTTCGTCAACAATTGTAAAGATATGTTTGCTTTTAAATCTAAGTTGATTATTGAGTAGGTCTACAACTGACTCCATTTAGATAGAAAAGAAATTTAACTAGTAATTTTTATTTTGAGAATGAAGGCCAGATTCATTGATAAAAACAGTGTCAGGATGAAGATTGTTAAGGGTCCATTCGAATAGCCCCTTGTTTTTTAAGTAAAAATATTGAGTTTTGTCATCATCATCAACTCATTTTTATTCCTTTTTCAATCTTAAATATATTGTTGTTTTACTCTCATTATTTAATAAATTTCCCTCAGAGTCTTGTATAGTTAGAACGATTTTTTGAATTCTTTAAATATTTTTTTCTAATTGGAATATAATCGATTTCATTCGGTTTTTCACTGATTTTTGATCCATAAGGCAACATTTGGGAAAAAAGTGTACAAAATTTCAGATTCTTTGTGTAAATGTTCGGTATGATTTTCAAAACTAGGTTCAACGAGATTGCAGTGGCACTTCAACTTACATCGAACGGTCTAAATTTTGGCGTTTTATTTCCTAAAATATACCTGATTTGGGCTCAATAGTTTCTTGAACAAAACCCTAACAAAATCTACAATAATTGCTGAAAAACATTATTCTTACTGGTGATTTTATTTGAATTTTATTAGAGAGATAATTTTTTTGCATTTCAAACTTGTTTTCGTCAAAGTTTAAAGATTTATCTGAATTGTTTGAATGTTTTCAGATAATTTTTAAGGGAATTTTTTATTTGATCGAAAGTATAATATCCTTTGTTTAAACCATAATATTTTGTTACGTTCTTCTCACTAAATCCTATACAATAAGGAGAACTTTCACTAATATTTATTACAAAATTATCAGAATAAAAGGCCGCTTAAACCGATAAAATAATTTGATTCTTCCTCAATAGTGTATCAAGTGTATAGGATGTTCCAAGTTTAAAACTAATTTAGAGCTTTCTGAAGTCAACTTGAACAGCTTCATTTTCGCAAGCGTTGCTTCAAGATGAAAATCTTCTATTTAAATGGAGAAATTTTTAAAGCAAAAAGATCAGATAAAACTTCAAACGTTTGAAGAAAATAAGAAAGATCAACCAATCAGATTGTTAATTGTTGGTTCAAGTGGATGTGGAAAAACAACTTTATTATTGAATTTTATCTACAATAGGTTGATTCCTGTATTCCAATTTGTATGTTTTTAGTAAATCTTTAGAACAAGACGCCTATAAAAAATTACAAGAAAGATTTGAGAATATTGAGAAGAACTTTAAGTAAGAAAATATCATATTTTTTATAATGCTTCCGAGGACATAGTTCCATTAAGCGAATGTAAACCGAATTCTTTAATCGTTTTCGATGACTGTATTTTAGAAAATCAAGACGTTATTAAGGAATATTTCGTAATGTCCCGTCACAAAAATATCTCTTGTATCTATCTTTCTCAATGCTTTTCAAAGGTTGATAAACAAGTTATAAGAAATAATCTGAATATTTTGTGTGTTTTTAAGCAAGATGATCACTATTCGAGAAAGATTTATAACAATTATGTGGGATCTGATATGAGTTTTTAAAACCACTTTAATGAATTATGTGATAAAATTTGGAAAGAAGACTATGGATTTTTAACTATTAATCTAACTTTGAAGCCTAAAAATGGTAAATATCTGAATAAAATTTTCTAATATAAATGCTGCTCAGTGGTCTGACAAATCTACTTGATAAAATATTTGTTACAATTATTTTTATATTATCTTTACTTTTTATTTACATTATGAAAATAACAGAAAAACGGTAAATCTGTTCACGTTCCACGTTCACGTTCATGTTTCACGTTCATGTTTTCACGTTCATGTTTTACGTTCGTGTTTTACATTTCACGTTCGTGTTTCACGTTCCACGTTCACGTTTACGTTCCACGTTCACGTTTTACGTTCCACGTTTCACGTTTTACGTTCCACGTTTCACGTTTTACGTTCCACGTTCACGTTTTTACGTTCCACGTTCACGTTTTTTACGTTCCACGTTCACGTTTTACGTTCAACGTTCACGTTTTTACGTTCCACGTTCACGTTTTAAGTTCCACGTTCACGTTTTTACGTTCCACGTTCCACGTTTTTACGTTCCACGTTTCAAAATTTTCCTAAATAAATGGCGAACGTAACTTCAGAAGAAGCAAAAAAAACTTGATCAAATCGAAAAGAAATTAATCAAAGAATTTAAAGAACAGATTCGAATGGATGAAGAAGAACAAGAAACTTATTCAAAAAAATTAATCAACCTGTAACTTCTGCAATAAAAAATGTTGAGGCAAAATTGAAAATGTTTTAAGCGATAATCAAAATTTAATGAATTTGGTTCCAGTTGTACGACAATTTGCTGATATTTCCGATTCCAGAATCTGAGTTTTGAATTGCCAAAATTACCATCTTCAACACCATTTAGACCTCGAATCATTGAAGACTCTACCCATAGTTGAACCAATAAGCTCCTGGAACAACGGATATAATAATTGGTGAAATTGGTTAAAAAATTTCTTCCTAGAGCAACAGGATGATAAATTTGGTTTGTATTGGGACAGAAAAAAGAAAAGTTTTATGATTGGAAATTTTGCCCGTGAATTTTTGAGCATAATGATATCATTATTAATGAAAAAAACATATGAAGGAACTCAAGGTTTATGGAGATTATTAACAGGCACTGATGTTCCAAAAGACGGTTTATATTCTGAAGAAGACTTGAAAAAGTATACTGAAATTTTATGGAAATCTGATTCAATTTACAAAAATAATGATCCATCAACTAAGAAACCAAAGTCAAGTAAAGGTAAAAAAATATCTCAATTTGATTAAACCAATTTGGGAAAAACGAATCGAAGGATCTGGTATAAGAAAATACAGTGATAATAAGATTTGAGTACAGATATATCGAACGATTTGACAAAACTCGATGGAATTATAAATTATATTTATGCTCAAGAAAAGGCTGGAAACAACAATTTTTTGAACGAAAAGAAAGCGATTAAAGATTTTATTTCGAACAAACTTGATGAAATGATTGAAAAACCTGATGGAATTAAATATTTAAAACGAGTTTTTGCCGGCAATAAGTTCATCTATGATTGAGGGTAGTGGGACTTTTGAATGATTTTATCAACAATTTACCTTTTGAATTACACGTACCAACTTATCAGTATCTGGGGCCTGGCACAAAACTCGAAAAAAGACTAAAAAGAGGAGATCCTGGTATAAATAAATTAGATCAAGCTGCTATGGAACACGATATTTTTTATGCAAAACATAGAGACACAAATTCCAGACATATAGCAGATAAAGTTTTGCAAGATTAAAGCAATGGATAGATTTTTATCAAAAGATGCTAGTTTAGGTGAAAGATTTGTTGCGCTTCCAACAGCTGGAGCAATGTTTTTGAAGAGAAAACTAGGAATGGGAATCGAAGAGAACTTGAAATTTTAACTATATAAATGGAGGTGAACGTAAACTTCAGCAAAAATCAGAAAGAAAAAATAAAATCCGCTTTTAAGAAGAAAATACCCGTTAGTATTCAATTTAAAATAGATCAACTAAAAAATGGCGAAGATAAGATATTTTTAACAAATAGACAATACAATAAACTCGAAAAAACATAAGAAAAACAATAAAGGAACCAGAATAGAATTTTCTTATAATCAGTTGAAAGAACTCAAAAATGGTGGACTTTTGAAAGATTTTATTAGATTTTGGAGAAAATATTCCAGTTGTTAAAAATGTTGTTCCTTATGTTCGTAAAGCTGCTCCAATCGTTAAAAAAGATGTGATTCCTATTGTTCGAAACATTTTAAATTGGTTAGATAAAGAGTTGGAAGATGTTACAGGATCTGGATTAGATGAAAAAACTTTGAATTACGTGAAAATCAAACATTGAAACAAAAAAAAATTTAAACCTTTAACATTCGGGAATTGGAAGAAATCTGCAAAAATATTAAACATTTTAGAGGAATCTTCATGAGAGATACATTACCAGAAAAAGTTAAGAAATTTGAATGTGGAATTGTGAATTTAGACTCGATTATGGGAAGTGGAAACGCATTGGATTTGTTATTATAAAAATGATAAGAATGCATGTTATTTTGATTCGTATGGAAGAATTGAGGACAAACCACCTATAGAATTGATTAAATATTTTTGAAAAAATCAAGCGTCTACCTACAATGATTCTCAGATTCAAGACTATAAAGATCCCCCAATTTGTGGTCATTTATGTGTTTTTGTTTTGAATGAACTGAGTACTGGTAAAGATTTTAAAGAAGTTGTTAACAAATTATTACTTAATAAATATGGATTCACAAAATATTTTGACGTATTTGGAACACAAATTATTCAAAATGTAGATAATAGTTTGAATTTTGATAGTTTGAGAAATGAGTTTGATAACAAGTTAGAAAATTTATTACAAAACCTTCCAGATTCAGATATGTTTTGCTATCGAGATTGAAGATTTTAAAGCAGAATATGATAACAAACTTGCAAATTTCATGAGTTCAAATGAAGTTGCTGATAAAATAAAAACATTGGAAAAAGAAGTTGATGATGGTGTAAAAAAAATTATTTACCAATTTAATGTCTCATATCGATAAAGCTGATAAAATTACTGAAGCGATTCAAAGTTGAAAAGAATTAATGTTAGTTTGGCTAATAAAAAAAGAATTGTCGGTGTTCGACCTGGTATTGACAAACATGATGTTGTTGTTAAAGAACAAATTTTAAAACCTCTAAAATTATCAGAAAACATCGATATTGTTGATTTACATGATCCGAATGTTAAAAATGCCTTAGATTTTAAAGGAAAAAGAATTAGCAGTGTTAGTAAAGGAATTAATCCATTTGATGTTGTTGTAATGATTCAATTAGAAGATCCTATTAAAATGTTTTAATGAACTAAAACAAAATTATGAGAATCATAAACAGCATGTTAAAGATTTTACAACAGAAGTCTATGAAAAACTTGATGAAAGAAGTAAAAGATCAGTAGAGACGATGTTTGGTGAATTACTTGATAAAGTAAATAAACTAGAAGAAAACTTTAGTACATATACAAAAATGATGTTAATGTTATTAGTTGGTGGAAGTAATTAACAAAATTCTGGAAGATTTTGATACACATTTCAATGAGTAAGTAAACTTTTTTGAAAATTTTGGTACACGTTTCAATGAGAAAGCAACACATAATAATGAATTACTTAAAAGAATTAGATGATCGATACTCTTTATATCTCGATAAAGTAAATAAACTAGAAGAAAACTTTAATAAATTTAAAGAAGATGTTAATAAAACTTTTGAAAATATTGATAACAGATTTAATGGATTAGGCGGCTATGATGACTAATTTTCCTTATATAAATGGCGCTCATATATTGTGTGAGATGTTAAAGAAAAAACTGCAACAAATGATATAAAATACTATGCAAACATTAACGGAGTTAAAAGAATTTCGGGAAAATGTGCTGAATGTAACGCTAAAAAGAGCCAATTTATAAAAACTTGATTTTGAAATTTTTTCCTAATAAATAGAGATGGCGGGACATTAACAGTGCTTTCGATCTTTTTATCATGCAACACGAAAGAGATTTGAAAAAAGAACATTGGGATGACATTTCTCAAAAATATGAATTATCCGAAGATATGATGAGATTATACGTAAACAAATTGAATTGGTATAACATTGCTAAATATCAAACTTTATCATCAGAGTTTCATTCAAGAAAATATACATTATCAATTAAAAGATCATATGTCTGTTCTTTGTCTCTATCAACACTTGAGTATAAAGTTTTTGGATGAAAATAAAAGATACAGTTGATTGGAACAATATTATAGATAAGCGGTTTACTATCCTGTGCAGATTTTATTGAAATATGTGACCGAGATCGCAAAATTTAAGGAAGAGAATCCTGAATATGACGAAGTAGATCATTAAAAATGACTCTAATCTTTTTTAATTATTTTACTAAAATTTATATCTTTTCTTATAAAAACGTACATTAGATCGATGAAAAAATGATACACGATGTTTAAAATTTCTAAATTTTCTCTTATTAAATGGCGGACTACAGAAAATATGCTAGTGATATTGAAAGGCGGAGTTTAAAAATTTCTATCAAATTAGTAAACAACATTTGAATGAACCGAATAAAAGAACTGAGTTTTAATATTGATTTTGGAGATAACTTTTGCTCGTCTAACTTCCAGTTTTATATTTCTGGAACTTTAACAAAACAAGATGGTCAAGCATATCTTGGAACTGATTAATGTTAGATTAATCGATAATTTTATACCGTTTTTATTTTCTAAGATTGAAGTAAGAAAACACAATAAATTGATAGAAGAAGTCGAAAACTGTGGCCAATTAAGCACAATTAAAGGAACTATTTCGTATTCAAAAAGTGATGTTATTTCTCAAACTTCTAATGGCTTTGAATCAGATTTTAAATTTGGTGTTTTTGAAGCAGCTGGAAATTTATCTCATTTTGGATTAGGATTTTTGAAAATGTTACTATTCCGATCTATAAAGGAGGATTTTATCTAAGTTTTATAAGAGCAGAAGACGATTGATGTGATTCTGAAGACTGCAACTGGAAATGTTTATGCCTGTTGATGGAAAAATAACAATTACAGATTTTTTTATTAGAAGTTCCAATGATTGATTATAAAACCACGAGTAAAAATTAGGTTGATTGATGAAATTACAAAAAGTCAAAACATTATGTTTAATTTTCTAGATTGGCAATGTATTGAACAAAAAGGTATTTCCGGAACAACTTATTCGTTCGATATCACAAAATATTTATAGAAATATCTTCAATCCCAAGTTCGTTATCATCGGTTTTCAAACAGATAGACAGAATAATCAAGAAAAAAATCCTTCAAAGTTTGATAGTTTGGATGTAAAAAATATCAGAGTAAAATTGAACGGTTCTTATTATCCAGATGAATTACAAAATTTAAACATTTCCGGAGGTCTTTTTCAGAATCATGTATCAGATGTATCAAGATTTTAAGAAAGTTTACTGTAATAATAAGGAAATGTATTACAATCCTAAAGAATTTTTAGCGAATAGACCTATTTATGTCATTGAATACAACAAAGAGTTTGACCAAATATTTCTGGTTCAAAGAACGATATAATTATTCAATATGGATTTCAAAAAGCTGTTACAAACGCGATTTTGTTATGTTTGTTGTTGTCTATGAGAAATTTTTTAGCCTATGATGTGATTAAGAACGATATTAGAGAAATTCAGTAGTTAATGAAGTTCATATTATTCTCTTTCATTCCTTCTAATATTTCAAAAATATACTCTTTCGCCACTGAAAAATCCCGATTTCTCCCGTAATAATCTTTATAATCGTACACATAATATCCTAAATAGTTGGACAATAGAATGAAAATTATTTCTATTTATCTCTGTTGTAGAAATGTAAACACAAACATTTGCGCTGAAAAATTTATATCTCGGCAGACTTAGTTCCATAATCTACATTTATAAAAAAATCTTTTTGTTTAAATGGAAGAGTATAATGCCAACTGTTACAAGTGTTATAATAGAGGAGAAATTATTGATAAAAAATATTTAGTTTGTAGAGATTGTAATTTAATTTTGTACGAAAGACCTAAACCTAAGAAATTTCGAAATAAACTAACACATTTGGAATAATCTGCTTATGAAATTACAATACGGAGACAAGAAGCAAACAAAATTTGTTACAGAATTTAGAAAACAGAATAAAAATTTTTACTTATCTCTTGGAACCATTGACAAAATTATTTTCCTTTTCAAAGAATACATTAGGTTTGTAGGTATCGATACACACGTTTATTATGAAAAGATATTACCTGTATTTTTTCATTATCTGGATGTTGAATTTGTCTACGGATTTTAAGCCTGAAATCTTTGATGATTTTATAGTACATTTGGAGAAATTAAACGAAGAACCTCGTGAAAAGAATGCGGTTTTACTCACATTCTCCCCGACTTCTCGAGTGATTGTTAGCAAATTTCATTTTTTTCCGTCTTTAAATTTTTTCTATTTAAATGGAGTTCTTGAAAGAGTTAAATGATATTGGAGAATGTAAGTTTAAAGAGTAATAAGAAGTTAAATGAATTGGAAGAAAGGAAGAAACATAGAATCTTGAATTTGGAGAAAATGAAAGATAAATTCGGGTTTAACAATAATTGCCGAGTTGGAAGATTGTAATATGTACACTTGCCGAACAGATTTTTGACTGTTTTGGATGAAAAAAAGATTAAAGAATTAAACAAAAATGAAAAATTACACTTGATTGTTACTGGAAAGAAGACTATAAAAGATAAAAAAAATTATAACAATTAACTTTGTAGAATAAAGTCTTAACTCTAAAACTTGCAGTCCCTCCCCACGGGTCATAGTACTGTTTTGATAACCATAGTTGGTGTCTTTCTTCATAGGAATCACATGGAATATTATCTACAGTAATTACCTTTTGTTTCACACAAAATGTGGCTATATTCTATAAGAAAAAATCTATAATGCTCTTTAATGAATTGTGTTGATAAATCTTGATACTCACAAAAATTCCTAAGAAATTCATCAATTAGGTCTTGATTATCTTGAAAGAACGTATAATATGGGAAAAATGTCATAAAAAAACGATGAAAACTCTCTGTTTGTTTATTTTTTACTTTCTTTTCAATATCTTTCGGTAAATTATATTAAATATGTAATCCCTTACTTTTTTAGTTTTTTGCGATAGTAAAACACTCCATTAGACGTTTTTTCTGCAAAAGACTTTACAAGTTCTTTGAATTCTGTATCATTTAAGGAAAGTATCAACTGTTCTTTAAAATGTTTTGGTAATTCGTTGAACTCGTTAAAATTGTCTTTCTTTGTAAGTTTTTGAAATGCTAGAAACTGAAGAGAGCTTGGTGAGTTCATGTTGTTTATTTAGTAGAAAAGTTTTTTATTAAAGTACAAGTATGTTTTTAGTAAAAATGTTTTAAATTGATTAAATTTTATTAAGATTTCGAAGATTTTTCCTTTATTCGTAGCAGATTTGACAACATTTTACAAAGCACAGCTTAAGAAAGTAGAAGCAAACAGCTGTAGATTTGGTTAATTTTTCATTCCACAGAGTAGATAGTAATGTACCGATCGCTTTTGGAGACGAACGACTGTAGATTCGGTTAATTTTTCATTGAGATTTGCAGTGTTATTTCTCAGCTTCCTTTATGGTACATTGAACAGTATTTTACATTGCTTTTTCGGTCGGCTCCGAAAGTGCGCCAGGAACCCCATATTACTATCTACTTATATATATATATATATATATATATATATATATATATATATATATATATATATTTCCAACTGTATTTAAGGTATCCCAGAAAATTATACATTCAACTTTCTGAAGAACACTGAAATCTGTTATTATAAAATTATTATTATATAAATGTATTTTATACTTGCTAAATAATGGTAATCATATTTTATCTATTCAGTTTTTAGTTGAAAATATGGAAACACATTAGATTTGTATTGTTTTATAAGAATAGTACATCCCAGTAACCACAATGGAGTTTTTATTACTAGCTGTAGATTTTTGAAATGTTTAATCTCATACAATCATCGCGTTGAATATAATTTCAAACTCTAGGAATTTCTTAGATTTGTAAATTTATAGTTTTTGAAAGTATTTGTTAAACAAGAGTAAGTTTCTTCTATCCAATTCTAAAAACTGCATCATTACAACTTTTGAAATAGGTTCTTGTCAAATGAAAAAATGACTTATGGGTGTTTTACAAACAACTATTTTCCTTGGCAGATATGACAAATTCAACTGTAAAGAATTTATAAAATAAAATTTTCTGTCATTTAAGACGTATTAAAAACAATAAATAGAAATTTGGAATGCATCTACAGAGCTGCATGTATTCTTTTCAAATATTTTCTGTGGTATCTATAATGATTTCTGCAGGTCAAAATATCCTTTAATGCATGATTGGGACATCCAACCAGTAAGGTGCACCAACTGTCGAATATACAATGGAATAACATTTAAGCATCTACCGTGTAAAAACAATATGAAGATAGTCAATAGGCTCATTAAATGCATTACAAAAAATCAAATCCAACCAGGAACTAGAAATTGGGGTTTCCCAATGTCTCTAGGTAGGGATGCATTCTACTCGTGGATTAATAGCAGATCGCAGGTACGAAAGTTAATTTGAATTGGTGTATAACAACCAAAGTTTTTTTAATTTGGTTTGTAAAATTTTTTTAAAAAATTAAAAAACAAAATTAATCTTTTTCAACAAGGAATTATATTTGTTTAAAATAAAGATTGATTTAACCACGTTAAAAAATTAGACTTGGATTTCGTAAAGTTTATTTTCATTTTTGGGGGTTGTTAATATTGTTGGGGAAGTTTTGGTTTAAATACCTTCTACCCCTGATAAATAAAAAATGGTACCATTTATTAAATTTGGTTGGTTAATAAAATTATTTTTTTTATTTTTTTAAAAATTGCTACATATTTATAAATTTTTTTTAAAAAATAAAAAAAAGAATTAAAAATTTACAGTGAATTCAAATAATTTTTTTTAATTATTAAAAAAATTCCTGAAAAAAATCAAACCTTTTCTTCATTGTTTTTTACGTTTTATTAATTAAAAAAATTTTTAAATTAACAAAACCAAAAATAAACCTCATTGGGGTTTTTAATTTCAAAAAAAAAATAAAAGGTGTTTTGAAGGAAAATTAATTTTATTGTTAAATTTGTAACCAAGGGCCCTATAAAAACAACCAAAATCTAAAATTTTTAGGATAACCCCCGCCCAAAGGGTAAAACTACTTAAAAAGATAAATCTATATTTCCCCCCTTTTTTTAGATACCTCATTAAATTAGTCCCCGAACTTATTTTGAAACTGAAACTTGCTTTAGAGTTAGGTTAAATTTCAATTTTTAAAAATAAATCCTAATTTGTCGGGTTAAAATTAATAAATTAATTACATCTCATCTTTTAATTCCCAAAATTAATACTTGAATTTTGACAGGGTTTTCATTATATAAAACATTATGGTTCGTAATAGGAAAGATTTTAGATTATTGTTTTAATCATAGGGGAAAAGTAGAAATAAAACCACTAAATTTAATATATTTTACAAAATAATTAAATAGAAAAATTTTCCACCAGAAAACTAACCCCCCTTTTAACCTCCTGGCATTTTCTTTGGGGAGAAATTTATAGTTTTAACTTAAAAAATTAATTTGGTAAATTTTTTTGTAAAATTAAAAATTTTTTAGAATCCAAGGAGAAAAATTTTTCGGAAGTCAAAGTTTTGGAGTGTAAATTAAAAATTAGGAAAAAATTTTTAAGGAATAAAAAATTTTAATTTCGGAATTTAAATATTTGGCCTTTAGAAAAGCCCCTTTCAGATTTAAATTTATAAACGAATAGATTAAAAATATTTAAGTTAAAGTCATCTTGAAATTTTTATTAATTTATTACCAGAATTGAAACAAGTCATAATTTTAAATAAAAATAAAATTAACCCAAATGTAAAAAAAATTAGATAAAAAAACGATATTTTTTTAAATCTTTTACTTTTTGAACCTTTAAGAATTTAAATTTTTTTATTGAAAATTTATTTACTAAATAAAATGATATATATTATATATAATTAAAATAAAACGGAAATCAAATTTTTTAAAACCCAAAAATTAAAAATAAAAATAATATAATTAAATATTAATAATTAATAATTTAATTTAAGAATTTTATAAATTTAAATTTTAATAATTACGTATTGTTTTTTTAAAAAATTCATTTCAATTTATTATTAAAAATTTTAAAATTTAAAGGGTTGAATTTAAAAAGGTACAAAATTAGTTTAACTTCAATAAAAACGTACTTTTTAAATCTTAAGAATATAAACATAAAGTAAATAAAAAATAATAGAAAGTTAAGTTATAAACATTATTAAATCTTATGTACAATAAAAATTTTGGGGAAAATAAGAATTAAAAAACAAAAAAGAAGAAATTTTATAAAAAAAACAAAAAATTTTTTTAATCGTTTTTAAATTAAATTTTTAAGGCGGTTTCATTCAATGAACGATTTTAAAACCCTTATATAATTTAATTTTGTATAATTGTTAGGTTTTAAATAGTCCGAGGCTTGGAATGGGCTTATGAGAACCAAATTTTTTTTTAAAATCTTTGGGGGGATTTTTAAAAATAGAAAAAAAAATTTTTTTTAAAAAATTTTTTTTTTTTTAAAAACTCCGTAAGGGGGGTTTTAAATTTAAAGAAAAAAAAAATAAAACACCTTTGGGTTTAAAAATAACCAAAATAAAAATGAGTATTTTTCCATTAAAAAAAATCCCGGGGTTTTTTTAAAGGGAAACCAAAAAAATGGTTATAAAAAATTTATAAATCTCTCTAAAATAGAAAAAGGGATAAAAACCCAAAAAAAGATAAAAAAAAAATAATAAAACCAAGACTTCGATATTTCTGATAAAAAAAAAAATTTAAACATTTTTTCAATTTTGTTCCAAAGACTTTTAAAAAAAAACTCCCATTTTTTTTAAAAAAAATTTTTGGGCTTTTTTTAAAGTTATTTAAATTTTTAAAAAATAAATCAAAATTTTTACCACATTTTTGTGAATTTTTTCTGTAAAAATTTAAAATTAAGTTAAAATTTTCAAAAATTGAAATATATTTTTCACTAAAAAACTTTTAAAGTTTAATTTTTTATTATTTCCCCCCCTTTTAAGGAGTGTAAGTAATTTTAAGACTATTTTTGTTACATTTTTTTAAAAAATAAAAAAATTCCCCGGAAACCCGCAGTGGGACATAAAAAAAGACCTCCAAAATAATGGGTTATTTTAAAAAAATTTAAATATTTTAAAAACTTTTTTTCCAATTTAAATTTTTCCTAAAAACAATTTCCCCGTAAAAAAACGGGTTGAAAATTGAAAGATAGGAAAAAAAAAAATATTCCCAATTCTTAAAGGAGAATACTAAAAATTTTGATTTTTTTTGAGTTTGTCCGTGGTTTTTATTTTAAAAATTTTTTGGAACAAATTTTTTCTCTAGTTATTTGTTAAATAAAATATTTAACCCCAACAAAAAATTCCAAATTCCTTTTTTATTGTTAATTTTTAATAAAAAAATTAATAATAATTACAAATATTTATTCAAAAAGTGAAATTTTAAATTTAAAAAGTGAGTTAAAAAATACATAATTTAAAATTTTATTAATCTATTAAATAAAAGAATGAATTAAAAAATAGAAATTGAATTAAAAAAGTTCCGAAGAGCAGTTTTTAAAAGTAAAATTTAACTTTTAAAGTTCCAAATCTCAGAGGGCATATAAAAGGTGAAAACTTTAGTTTTTAAAACTTTAATAAGAAAAAAATTAATAAATTTTCCTACCCGTTTATAATAAAAAGGGAAAAAAATCTAAATTTAAATTTTTTAATTTTTATTTGTTTTCCTAATGCTTAAAAAAAAGTTTAAAATTAAAACACAAAAAAGAACAAAAAAATTAAACCTAAAGGGATTTTGTTATTGGACCAAATTTATAAAACAAAAATTTCTCTTAAAAACAACCCGCTTTTTTTAAATTGACATACTTTTTAGAAATCTCCCCTTTTTTTTTGATTCAAAAGGGAAATGTAATAAGGTTATAAATTAAATATATAAACATAAACCTTTAAATCTAATTAAATCAAAATGTTAAAATTTAAAAAATTGGTTAAAACTTATTTGGTTTATTAAATTTTTTTGTAAACTGGTTAAGTTTATATTTGTTCTAACTTTTAAATTTTAATTTAAAATATTAATCATTTGAAAACTAACACATATTATTTTTAAAAAATTAATTTAAAAAAAAACCCTTTGTCCCACATACAAATTTACTTTTTCCTAATATTTTAAAAAAAAGGGTTTTTTAAAAAAGGGAATGAAAATTTTCAAAAAAGGGGGGTCAATTTTTTTAAATAATTAAAGTAAAAGGAATTTTTTTTTTTAAAAAATTTTTTTAATATTTTTTTTTTTTTTTTTTTTTTTTTTTTTTTTTTTTTTTTTTTTTTTTTTTTTTTTTTTTTTTTTTTTTTTTTTTTTTTTTTTTTTTTTTTTTTTTTTTTTTTTTTTTTTTTTTTTTTTTTTTTTTTTTTTTTTTTTTTTTTTTTAAAAAATTTATAATTTTTAAAAAAAAATAAATAATAAATTTTTTTTAAAAAAATATATTAAATTTTTTTTAAAATATTTATAATGATAAAAAGGGAATTTTCAAAACAATAAAATATAACAATTAAAAAAAGCAGTTAAATATTAACTTGATTTTTTAAAAGGGGATTTCCCAGAACCCTAACTTCAATTAAATTAAGTTTGTGAATTTACTAATTAAAATTAAAGAAATTTTTAATTCCATTAGGTTTAATTTAACGAATTTTAAATTTTTTAAAAAAATACAGTGGGGTTTTTAAAATTTCCTTTTTTATTAAAAATTTTTTTGCATTTTGTATTAAATAAATTTTTTAATTATATTAACTAATTCACTGTTTCCATAGTTTCCTAAACTCACAATTCAACTTAAGATCAATATATAAAGAAATTTTTTTAAAGAGGCAATTAAATTTATCCTTTTACTTTAGGGTTTTTTTTTAACTTATGTGAAATGAAAAATT
>NW_025779867.1:0-19922 GCF_021130785.1 Homalodisca vitripennis
TCGGGATAATTGAATAATCTTATTAAATCCTCGAAGTTGACTAGGCCGGCGTTAAAAGTCTACATGTGCTGCGATTCTCTTGTCACTCTTTGAGAACAATATCACTGACTTAAACAATTTTTAATATCCGGGTGGGTGCTTCAATTATATATTATAACAAATGAATCAATTCTGTAACTTAATTTACCTTTATTTGTTGATACAATTTTCAATTGTTTAAAAAAATAACAGTACGTTTTACGAATTCTGCAATCCGATCTACATCGTCAGTTGGATAAACTTACCAGTCTAGGCTGGAAAATAAACATCATTACCTAATTAATACCAAATCCGTTGTCAAATCCCATATTTCGGAAAACCAACATTTATAACGTTACATCTTTGGAATGAAGCTAATAACATAACAATTGGAAACCTTCTTTGTTTAAAAGAAAATTAATTGTGGGTTAATAGATTCAAATTTGTTGTCCAATCGTTCAATTAACCGTCAGTTGAAATTATATAAAAACCGATTTATTTTTGAAATACGAACTAAAATAGAAACCTAACGAATCGAAACAGAATAAAGAATTTTTATAAATCAAAATGCTCAATATGGTTATCAAAACTTCACCCAAGATTGGACCAATAAGAAAATAAATATCTACATCCCTGATTTTACGCTTATCCTGTTTCTATCGTACAGCAATTGTCTTTATTATAGCTTATGTGTAAAGTTGTTTGCTTATCGTGTAGAGTCCTGTTGTGCTTTTTATTATTTATTTTTATTTTTTTGCTGTTGTTTATATCTAATGTTTGGATTATTTTAAAGCAACTAAATTTTGTTATAAAAAAGTTTAAATTATTGGTCAGAAATAAAAATACTGTATTTTTAATATTTTTTAAATTCTTTGCGGAAAAATGTGTATTTAAAAACCTAAAGGTGTCTTGATATTTTATTTTTTAATGCACTTTACTAGAGTCAGGATTAATTAAAAATTCATATTCTTTTCCTGAAGTCCATGATTCAAATCCTTAGTTTAATAAATTCCTAATCCATTACTTGGTCGTTTTTTATGTGAATGCCTATCGTTCATGATAGATAGATCCAAACCACCTTTTTCCTACCATTTCTTATCTTCTGGTTGTATGATTTCGCAATTGAGTTGAAAAAGTAAACTCAGCTAAAAAATCATTTTTTTTCAAACTTAATCATTAGTTTCCCAATTTATTGCTATATGATAATAGAGATATCATAAATACTACGTTGATCAAACGAAGCTACTCAGATTCTTTCTAAATTTACCGACGATGTATAGTATTAGGTTTAGAAAAGGAGATGTTTCCCTATTCAAACAGATAAAAATCAAAGCACTCCACCATGCACTTCAAATATAAAGGCCAATATAAAGGATTTTAATATTTAGACTTTTTTATACAGAATATTGGTGATTTGCCCCGGTTATTAGTGTTATTCTAAAAGTTACATATTTATTTAATGAATATTGCTATAGTCACTTTCGACATTTTGTGATTGTTATAATTATAGTTTCATTTCTAAATAACTAATACTTTTAACTGCAATTAAATATTAGTGTGTTTTTGTTTGAACGAAAAATGAAAAAAATTGAAAAAAAAAAAAAAACATATGTGAATAGTAGTTTTAAACCTCTGTAATACTACAAAATGGATGTCTGAATTAAAGGACATATGTTTCTAATTTTTTCTTATTATTAGAGTGATAAGCTGACAATTCAAACCATATTTTCTAAAATTTTAGCAAGTACTGACGCTGGTCCTTCGGCTCTGATGTATTCTTCTGCACTGAATTTTGAATGTTTATTGGGGCTAAATATAAGTTTCAGGAAGCTACAAGGACCTTCGTGGAGACAATCTATGATTAGAATTCGCTTTCCCGTGCTAGGGACTTTTAAATTTCAGCGGGGCAGCCAGCTTGTAAGAGGGTGCTGTAAAACTCTGTTCACATCTGTCAGTGACGTATGTTCAATTATACAACAGAATCTCTAAGATCCAAGCTAAAATATACTAATGCTATAAAAACTACAGGAAAGAAAGGGGCCTGGACTGTAAGAATCGAGGAAGAATCTAGAAAACGAGGTGACTTTTCTATAACCGGCAACCGATGCAACAAGTTACATTATTGCCATGGATGAAGGAGGAATCGGCAATCAGCCACAGTTACTGGCCCGATGACCGGTCCAACAAGGTAAGAGTGCAGATGTTAATACTGCAATGCAGTAGGTATATATTAAAACGAGAACAATAAATAGCTTATCATTTTACACTTTGATCTTTAGTGACAGCCTATTAATCGTGGGGCGCTGCGAGAATTTTCACTTCTGACTGTCTATAAGTCTGTCCGCTCGTTATCTCGGAAAACGAACTGTCGATATCGACATTGGAAGAAAAGGACAATTTTAATTACAATAACTTTTAAGTTTTACACAACGCTGACTGTCTCATTAATATAGTAAAGAAACTCTTCCTATGTACCTCCTATCTCGACCCCGAACACAAAACAATTGGGCAAGACAACAGATTTTATTTTAAGGTAAATTCCTCTATCGACTTCACGATAATACAGGTTATGTGCTTATATAATGGTTCTAAGCTATAATTGTCCATAAACCATGACCCTAGTTGCACGCACAGTGTGGTTTGGCAATGGTTTAAAAAAGGTTAAGAGTTAACTAGTTTGTCCCTTTGAGATTGAAGTAATTATGGCGTACGTTGTAAAAAATAATTATAAAGTAATAATTATTACCCTGCAATGCTAAATGCAGTAAATTTATGATAATTTTTCCTTCTGTTAAGGTGGATATATTACATACCATTGCGTAAAAATTAGGTATGTGGCCAGATATGCCATATTCATCACACAAAATGCGGAGAGGAATTTAATTCTTCTGTGCGTGACGGAGAAATTATTCAACATTAAAATGTTTCTTGCAGGATAGGGATAAATCAAATACTCGCTCTCGTGAGTATTGGTCAATTTAATTACGTTTGTTCTTCTAAACGGTGTTGTTTGTCAACAAACATTATCCTTGGCTTTGAAATACAGAAATGTATGTAGTCTAAAAAACACTTTATTTACATATAAATGCACTTTATAAATATTATCTAAAGTTTTATAATAGCTTCAACTCAACATTTTTTTATTCAAAATAAATTATATGAGCAATTACAAAAACAATTACAACAATGAATTATGAATTGTTCTGGAAAATATGTGCCTGCATTATGCAGTGAATCACGCCAATGTTAATGTCTATGTTATCATTTAGTTGGTTTTTCACGAATTAAAAAAATCTGAGGAAATTTTATGTTTGATATTATTAACACCTTTCTGTACACTCCCACCGAAAATAATTGCAATTGACGACCAATGTCTTTGTTTAAGGGGAAACTTCCTCTGTCGATTTTCACGGAAAACCAGGTTGTTTGATAATAAATTTTGCAAATTGGCTTTCAGTTCTTCCAATAACAATGATCCAATTAGGTTAAAGAAGCAATTTATTTTTTTCTATGTAATTTCCAGAATATTAAATGTTATTTGCTTGCAATCTGCTTACAATCTGTGTTACAAAGTTTAACTTTCAAATACTGTGATTTCCACCTTAACCTTTGAATTTTCTCCCTGCCCCAAACAACAAGATGGTTAGACGTAAGTAAAATATATTTAATAGTAACCATAACGATTGACAAATATTTGTTTATAATCTCTACGATGGTTCCACCCAATGTAGAGTTCATAATGAATAATTTTAGCTTTGTGTGAGCGTTGCCCTATTAGGGTCAGAGTGGTTACTTACTGGATTCATTTTTCATCATAGATAGGAACAATATTTTTGGTTTTGTCTTAATCAGAGCTTCTTTATATTTGGGATTATCACGTTAATGTATAACCGTATCAATTATTTTTGAGATGATCCCACTCCATCAAACGTATGAGGGAAAGGGGTTATAATTTTCAAAGCTACATAAAACGCTTTCTGGATATATTAAATTATCCCAAAGGAAAGCCTTAACTGGTAAAAGTTAATGAGTAGAATAAAGTTTTGGGACTCATGGTTTATGGAAATAAGCAGTTAAGGTTTTAGGGTTCAGGGATATAATGCTGTATTTTAACAAATTATTAATAAATTTCCATAGATTTTTAATCCCAATATTTTATTTTAAAATTCTTAACTATCATTCATAACTTTTTAAATTAATAATACTATCTAATGACGCGTACAATAACGTACCTCGCGATTAAAATAGGCAAATGTATATGACGTTTTACCATCACAATATATATCATTATATCTTCGATCCACAAATTAAAAGAATTGTACTGTAATAAACGAGAAGTTATTAACCATCAACTAGTACCTGGTTGGATTCATTCCTAACTGGTTAAAAATGTATGTAAACAGCTCCGTTTATTAGAGCAGTCTAATCCTGTGTGACTTTGGTTTTTACTTCATGGAGCATACTTTAAATAACACCTCTATCCCTATACTCCAGTTCTCTAATGGTTTTACTTGGGTGAGCAAGTTCCACAGCATCTTCGAGTTTTTGAATTGAAGGTTGGAATTCACATTGTATCCCACCCGGTCCCCAAAGCCTCTAACAAGGTATATATTAATACATAACCTTACTAAACTATTTACTATGTTTATTGACAAACAAAATAATCAGCTGCCGACGACATTTAAACCCCCGCACCCACCTAGGGAATACTCGTGTGTGCGCTCTGCCACATAAAACACAAGTGATATAGTATAAAAAATAAAGCAACCTCAATACCCTTCTTTTAAAAACCACATATTTATTCTTGACACTATACGTATTTCGGAATTATAGTCCTTCTTTTTCTAGAGTAAATGTTTTCATTACTAAACCCTAAATTGAGGCGCTAAACCTCCACCGTAGTAGTCCAAGCCTTCTTAAATAAAGTAACAGTGGGAAGATAGTTTGATGCCACATGAATGGTACTCGTTGGCGTTCTAGAGATGCACTCAACGGTGGTTTGTGTCGGGAAGAGTGGAATTTCAACAGCCACCGGGAGAGGAAGTCAGCAGACCAGGAGGCTGGTGGATGCTGCCACTGTGTTTGTAGACCAACTAGTTGGCCGAAAGGCGCAGCCCCCCCCAGGAGGTGCAGGAATAACATCTGGTGAGGTTTTATTACGAGAAGATTATGGGTTTGTCGTCTTTAAAAGACAGAAAATACCTAATTAACCATTAGACTTTAGTAAAAAAAAAACAAGACGGAACTCTGTTAAGTAGTTTGTCATTACCACCAAAACATAACTCTTTGGATATCCAATGCTTATTTAAGATAATGATCAATTTAGTTTTTCGGATATCTTTAGGAAATCAGTTGATAATGAGCCTTTATAATACACTAGTGTGTTTAATACATTTAAAGTAGATCTGTGGAGTAACGTGTTATTCTCATTCCATAGTTTAAAACTTAATAGGCTATGCTTTTTTAACTTTAGCTTCACATGTAAACTACTCTGCTCACGATTCATATAAGTGTTTTAATACGCTGGAAAATAACTGGGTAAAACAAAAAATTAAAATTATTGATTTTGAATAAACTTATTGTTTTTAATTAATTATGTGTTTACTGATTTTGCACATATTTTGATTTTAAGTCGTGGAAAGAGATTGTCTCCTTAACAGTATCAATATATCTTCGAGAACTCAAATCGCGGTTTTGCATATAATGTTTCTGTCTCAAACTAAATAGAAAATATTGATAAGCAATTACTTATAGCCGTGACTCTTTAAATATGGATATTATATCTTAATATGTGGTTAAATAAATTGTCATTACATTTGAATTGAATCCGATACAAGAACAGTGAGTTTACGAGTTTTAGGGTTGGTCTTGTCCTACGGAGCGAAAGCCAAGGTTTAACTTTTGGTAGCAGATCACCTTCACGAGTGAACTGGAGCTAAGCTATGGTTGTGCTGAATTGTAACTATTTTGAAGTACTCTTTAACTCTCTCAACCTCCTAGCAAAAGGGTTTCTTGCTTCAATAGAGGCTTGGCCTTTTATAGGCGAGGTGGAGAGTCTATTTATGGTCATTGTGGCCTAGAGTTTCGTTATTGATTTTCCTCTTGGAAAAGTACATGGTAACCTTATGAATTTCGACGTAACGTGAACTAAATATATGGGTTGTGCAGTATGAAAAAAATTGTTTCAAAAATTATTACACACATGGTGCATAGTTTAACCAAAATAAAATAATAATTGTTCTAAAAATAATTAATCTTCGTATTATATTCACCTTAAATTTTATTCTTGGAAAAAAAAAAAAAAGATAATAAATGTAAGAGACCACTAAGAAATTTTTATATAGATTTTAGTATTTTTTAAATCTATTTCTATCATAATAAAAACTATGCATTTCGACATTATGTGTATAATATTCTTTTTAACAATACTCACACACGAACATGATATTCAGATCAAAATATGTGTTGGTTGTGGAACACAATCTGTGTTGACTTATTTTGACAGCTATTACCTAAACGTGTGTATTGGCCCTATGGTATTCTAATATTAATGTAAATAATACGAGAATATTAACCTGGTTACGTTTTACTATAAGGTATAGTGAATTTTATGTTAATTACATTTATATTTTGTATTAATAAATCTACTTTAACTGTATGGTAATATATTGAAATAATTGTGATATGATGGAATTACAGATAATTCTTTGAACTCGTCGTAAGTGTTAAATGAAATGAGATCTACTATTGTATGTTACGTCCAATTACATTTTGGTTGAACTGGAGCAACCAATCAAAACGATGACATTACACCTTAAGAAGCAACTACGGATGATATCAGGAAGTAAATGAAATCACGTTTAATATATCATACGTTACGAAGATGTGCAGTGCTGGATAATTGTAAAATTGTTAGCATTATTCAGTTATTATCTGTGGAGTACGTTATCCGTGACTTTCGGTGGGAAAAGGGTTTTTAAAAATTGTCCACATACATTCGTTACTATATTATTTTATTGTTATTGTAATTATACGCATGTCTTTAAATATACATGGTAAGGGCATAAAGTATAACGAAACTATTGATTTTACATGGTACAGTGATTAGTATATTATAACGTGAAATATGCCAATAATCTATTTTCTAGGGTTACCACTTAAAACACTTTTCGTAGAATTTTGTTTTAGTTTTTAACAAATACTTGTGGCCTAGAGTTTCCTTTGGAGTTTATTGAGCACCCTCGAGTGATAGGAGATTATAAGCAATATTCGAAACCGTAGTAGTTCTATAGAGTGTATGAAACATATTCTATAAATATTCTGTATTATACTTAGACAGAGCATAGTTGAATAAAACTGTTGAACAATATTTAAAAATTAAGTTCATTTAAACAAAATAAACCAGTACAAGGTTGAATTAAGATATAGTTGCCTAAACATACTAGATTTAAACTAAAGCAAGGCATGTGGGTAGGAGAGATGGACATAAATAATAAACCACTAAACATTATGTATACCATTTAGAGTTTTTTTTTAACTCTGTAACTCTGTATTGGACATATATAAATACCTACTAATATATATATATATATATAGTATATATATTATAGGTTATTAGTTAGATAGTAATGTATGGGGTTCATCTGGCGCAAACTTTCGGTAAGCTCTGACCGTAGAGAAAAGGCATATGTCAAAATCACTTGTATCATGATGTTACCATTACTAAAGGAAGCTGAGGAAATAAACTTACGAAAGCCAAATATTCTCAATGAAAAATTAACAGAAGATCTCTACAGTCGTTCGTCTTCGCAAGGCGTTTAAGCTCGAATCTCGGTTGACATTACTGATCATGACTCTGTGTGATATGGACAGAAAATTAACCAATATCTGGCTCAAGGCTTGGAGTGCATGCGTTTTCTAGCTTTTCGCTTAAGCTGTGCTGTTGTCATAAATGTGTGCATCAAATCATCTGCCTACGAAGGATTTAAAGGGAAAAAAATCTATTCCGAAAAATAATTTGGCTTAATAGGAAATAATTTGAAGTATCAATTTATTAAACAGTTTTTACTTAACTTAAAAGTCATTACTTTAAATAAAAATATACTTATTTCTACTTAGAAATAGTGTCACATGAGAACAACAGTGAAATCTCTCTACCAAATTTTGTTTCTACCAAATTTTTTTCTTAGGCTAATTAATCAAATCAGTGCCTAACAAATGTATGAAATTCATGTGAATGTTGCCTGAATTGGTTTATATTCTTATAGCATACAAACAGTTGATTACCGTCATATTAAATGATAAAGCTCAAGAATTAAAAGAACTTGTAGTAGTTTCCCCCCCCCCCCCCCCCCCCCCCACCCCCCCCGTATGTATAGTTTTGCAGATGAAGAACGGAAAATACTGCACACGTGTACACACAAAAAACGGAAAAAATAAGTGGGGTATTAGTTAAGGTATTTATGTTATAGTATATCTACGAAAATAAGATATTTGAAAAAGTTAATTAGTATAAAAGAGATAGAATCAGAAACATAGTAGATTGTGTTTCATTTCGTGTTTTTTATGGAAGCATGTTGTTTTGTTACCGCATAATTATTCTCCCCCCCCGTCCCTGTCCCCCGTTTCCTTCCCCACCGCGTCTTAGCTATTGCAGTTACGATTCTTTCATTTTTAGAGTAATGGAAAGCGGTTCTACTTAATTGATTGAATTTCTTAGGAATTTTTGGATGCGCTGTTATCAAGATTTACCCTCAACACAATTCATTTAAATGGAGCATTATAGAATTTTTCTTATTGAATATAAAAAATAACATTACCCACACATCACGCCCCCCACCAACCCCCACCCCATCAGCCCACATTTTTCCCCCCCTATCGTGTGAAATGCACACCCCACGCCCGCGCCCCCCTCCCCCCAAACAGGTACCCGCCCTCGCTTACTGTACGATAGAACATTCCATGTGAACCCTATGTGCGAGAAAAAGATACCCCCCCCACCCGCCCCACCAACCAACTATTGGTTATCAAAAAACGAGTACTATGGAACGTTTTTGGGGAGGGACTGCAAGTGTTATAGAGTTAAGAATTTATTTCTACAAAGTTTAATTGTTATAATTTCTTTATCTTTTATAGTCTTCTTTCCCTGCAGTAACAATCAAGTGTAATTTTTTTCATTTTTGTTTACAATTCTTTAATCTTTTTTTCATCTCAAAACAGTCAAAAATCTGTTCGGGCAAGTTGTACTTTACAATCTTCCAACTCGGCAATTATTGTAAACCCGAAGTTTATCTTTCATTCGTTTCTCAAATTCAAGATTCTATGTTTTCTTCCTTTCTTCCAATTCATTTTTACACTTCTTATACTCTTTAAACGTACATTTCTCCATTGATATCAGGTTTAACCTCTTTCAAGAACTCCATTTAAATAGAAAAAAATTTTAAGAGGACGGAAAAAAAGGGTAAAAATTGAAATTTCGCTCTAAACACTTCACTCGAGAAGTCGGGGGATGGAATTGTGAGTAAACACAACGCATTCTTTTTTCAATGCGGTTCTTCGTTTAATTTCTCCAAATGTACTATTAAAAATCATCGAGGATTTCTGGTTTCAAAATCATAAAACAAATTCAAACATCCAGATAATGGAAAAAAATACAGGTACATTATCTTTTACATAATAAACGTGTGTATCGGATACAATATAACAAACCTTAATGTATTCTTTGAAAAGGAAAAAATTAATTTTTGTCAATGGTTCCAAGAGATAAGTAAAAATTTTTATTCTGTTTTCTAAATTCTGTAACTAAATTTTAGTTTGCTTCTTGTCTCCATTATTGCAATTTTGTAAGCAGGTTATTCAAATGTGTTAATTTATTTCGAAATTTCTTAGGTTGTGTAAGGCCCTTTCTAACAAAATTAGAATTACTCAACCCTCACTACAAAACCTAAATATCTTTTATCGATTAATTTTCTCCTCTATTAGAACACTGTGTAAACAGTTGGTCATTATACTCCTTTCCATTTTAAACAAAAAGATTTTTTTTATAAATGGAGTATTTTATGGAACCTAAGTCTGCCGAGATATAAAATTATTTCAGCGCAAATGTTTGTGTTTTACATTTTTCTGACAACAGAGATATAATAGGAAATAATTTCATTTCTATTTGTACAACTATTTAGGATATTATGTGTACGATTTACAAAGATTATTCCGGAAGAAAATCCGAGGGATTTTTCATCAGCGAAAGAGTATATTTTGAAGTTAGTTTTAGAAGGAATGAAAGAGAATAAATATGAACATCATCAAATTATTGTTAAAAGACAAAATGAATGATTGTAGTCTTTGGGTGTAGTGTTGTTAGTGGTGCGTGTTTTGCGCTATGGGGATATCAACATCACATTCAAACTTCTACGGTGTTTGTCTTATTTTTGTTTAGAGGACTTGGCCCTGCACTGCTACTGTCCAACCAAGGTTAATGGGCCTAGGAGCTGTAATTCGGGTCTTAGACTCTTGGATGAATTTTTTTGTTCCCAAAGGGTCTCATTTTTCTATTTGGTTAACTACTGTGTAGAAGTTGATGGAGAGATACAATTAGAGGAATTCTGTGTCGGGTGTTTTGTAAAGTGGTACATGTTTGTATTAATGAATGATGTGAATGATGAATGTAATGAACGAAATAAGGTAGAGAGGAAAGGAATGTTTACGAATTAAGGAAGAGAAGGAATTAAAGGAATGAAGTGGAAAGGTGAGGAAGCAAATGGCGCGCCAACCACAGTTGTCATTACTCGGCTTGTTCTATAGTCATTACACTATGGCCACTCGTGTAAAGACTTGTCCCCAACCACTGAACGACAACCATGTCTTCCTCAATAAAAAGCGCGCCTGAAGCTCTGGGATTTGAACCCAGAACCTCAGGCTTTGAAGGCAAGCGTCCTTACCAACTGAGCTACGGAGAGTCTCGAAAGTTATAAGCTATATCTCTGCTATATAAGTTGTTCAATTAGGATTGCTAGTTTACAAATTTATTAATAATTTTATATTTCAAAAACCACTAAACCGATTTTAATGAAATTTGGTACACATATAGTAAATACTTAACTCTTTCGACTTAACTTATCCATAAGGGTGAAATCATCCCCTATTTCTTAATATTCATAAAAAAATAAAAAAAATTATCAGAAAAATCTGAAACTTCAAAAACAAGCGAGTTCAACTTAAAATTTCATGAAAATAACAAAATTTTCAAAAACTACCCCAATCATCCCTTATCTTAAAAAATAAACTCTTATATCTCGAGAACTATTGGAGCTTTTTTGCTGAAATTTGGTATATAGGATCAGTAAATATTAAAGTATTTTTTAAAATCATAACTTCCGGTCCAACCCTTAAGATTGACCTTGGAATAGTTTTTTGTTAATATCATCCCCATTTTTTTTAAGTTTATTCTTTTGAAATTAAAAAATGAATACTTATATCAATGTCTTTAACAATTCTGTAAAGTTTTAAAAATTATCCGATGAATTAATAGTGAAAAAATAACGTGAATTTTTACTGAATTTCTCTAATATCGTTCTTAATCCCCCCACATCATATAGGCTAAAAAAATTTCTCAGCAGAACAACAACCAACTATAACAACATGTCGAGTTTGTAAACAGCTTTTTGAAAATCCATATTGATAATTATATCGTTCTTTTGAACCAGAAATTATTTGTCATACTCTTTGTTGTATCAATGACATAAATAGGTCTATTTCGCTAAAAATTCTTTAGGATTGTAATACATTTTCCTTATTATTACAGTAAACTTTCTTAAAATCTTGATACATCTGATACATGATTCTGAAAAGACCTCCTGAAATGTTTAAAGTTTTGTAATTCATCTGGATAATAAGAACCGTTCAATTTTACTCTGATATTTTTTACATCCAAACTATCAAACTTTGAAGGATTTTTTTCTTGATTATTCTGTCTACCTGTTTGAAAACCTATGATAACGAACTTGGGATTGAAGAATATTTCTATAAATATTTGTAATATCGAACGAATAAAGTTGTTCCGGAAATACCTTTTTGTTCAATACATTGCCAATCTAGAAAAATTAAACATAATGTTTTGACTTTTTGTAAATTTCAATCAATCAAACCTAATTTTACTCGTGGTTTTATAATCATCAATCATTGGAACTCTAATAAAAAAAAATCTGTAATTGTTATTTTTCCATCAACAGGCATAACATTTCCAGTTGCAGTCTTCAGAATCTACATCATCGTCTTCTGCTCTTATAAAACTTAGATAAAATCCTCCTTTATAGATCGGAATAGTAAACATTTTCAAAAAATCCTAATCCAAAATGAGATAAAATTTTCCAGCTGCTTCAAAAACACCAAATTTAAAAATCTGATTCAAAGCCATTAGAAGTTTGAGAAATAACATCACTTTTTGAATACGAAATAGTTTCCTTTAATTGTGCTTAATTGGCCACAGTTTTTCGACTTCTTCTATCAATTTATTGTGTTTTCTTACTTCAATCTTAGAAAAAATAAAAACGGTATAAAATTATCGATTAATCTAACATTATCAGTTCCAAGATATGCTTGACCATCTTGTTTTTGTTAAAGTTCCAGAAATATAAAACTGGAAGTTAGACGAGCAAAAGTTATCTCCAAAATCAATATTAAACTCAGTTCTTTTATTCGGTTCATTTCAAATGTTGTTTACTAATTGGATAGAAATTTTTTAAACTCCGCCCTTTCAATATCACTAGCATATTTTCTGTAGTCCGCCATTTAATAAGAGAGAAAATTTAGAAATTTTTAAACATCATGTATAGAAAGATATCATTTTTTTCATCGGATCTAATGTACGTTTTTATAAAGAAAAGATATAAATTTTAGTAAAATAATTAAAAAGATTAGAGTCATTTTTAATGATCTACTTCGTCATATTCAGGATTCTCTTCCTTAAATTTTTGCGATCTCGGTCACATATTTCAATAAAAATTTGCACAGGATAGTAACCGCTATCTATAATATTGTTCCAATCAACTGTATCTTTATTTTCATCCAAAAACTTTATACTCAAGTGTTGATAGAGACAAAAGAACAGACATATGATCTTTTAATTGATAATGATATATTTTCTTGAATGAACTCTGATGATAAAGTTTTGATATTTAGCAATGTTATACCAATTCAATTTTGTTTACGTATAAATCTCATCATATCTTCGGATAATTCATATTTTTGAGAAATATCATCCCAATGTTCTTTTTTCAAATCTCTTTCGTGTTGCATGATAAAAAGATCGAAAGCACTGTAATGTCCCCGCCAATCTCTATTTATTAGGAAAAAATTTCAAAAATCAAGTTTTTTATAAATTGACTCTTTTTTGAGTTACATTCAGCACATTTTCCCGAAATTCTTTTAACTCCATTGATATTTGCATAGTATTTTATATCATTTGTTTCAGTTTTTGCCTTACACCTCACACAATATATGAGCGCCATTTATTTAGGGAAAATTTATCGTGCATAAAACCCTACGCGAATACCTATTTCAGTAAGATCTTCCTCCATATTATTAAGTTTTTTTTCTAATTTTTTGAAATTTGACAGCATAAGAATCATTGTAATTCAACAAATTTATGACCCAAAATTCTCAAAAGTTTTCGTAGCATCTAAAACTAAACTTATCAATAAGACTCTTTAAAATTAGTAAGTTTTTCATTAAATTTCACCAACATCGTCTACTGATCTTCTATTTCTGGCTTCTAACTTGTCATAGACTTCTGTTGTAAAATCTTTAACATGCTGTTTATGAATTCTCGTAATTTTGTTTTAGTTCATTAAACATTTTTAATAGGATCTTCTAATTGAATCATTACAACAACATCAAATGGATTAATTCCTTTACTAACACCGCTAATTCTTTTTC
Organism: Homalodisca vitripennis; assembly: GCF_021130785.1. Lineage (NCBI taxonomy): Eukaryota > Metazoa > Arthropoda > Insecta > Hemiptera > Cicadellidae > Homalodisca > Homalodisca vitripennis. The sequence goes on from NW_025779867.1 coordinate 13,951, forward strand.
CTTTAAAATCTAAGGCATTTTTAACATTCGGAATCATGTAAAATCAACAATATCGATGTTTTCTGATAATTTTAGAGAGGTTTTTAAAATTTGTTCTTTTAACAACAAACCATCATGTTTGTCAATACCAGGTCGAACCACCGACAATTCTTTTTTTATTAGCCAAACTAAACATAATTCTTTTCAACTTTTGATCGCTTCAGTAATTTCATCAGCTTTTTCGATATGAGACATTAAAATTGGTAAATAATTTTTTTTTACAACCATCATCAACTCTTTTTCCAATGTTTTTATTTTATCAGCAACTTCATTTGAACTCATGAAATTTGCAAGTTTGTTATCATATTCTGCTTTAATAAATCTTCAATCTCGACAGCAAAAACATATCTGAATCTGGAAAGGTTTTGTAATAAATTTTTTCTAACTTGGTTGTTATCAAAAACTCATTTCTCAAACTATCAAAATTCAAACTATTATGAATCTACATTTTGAATAATTTGTGTTCCAAATACGTCAAAAATATTTTGTGAATCCATATTTATTAAGCAATAATTTGTTAACAACTTCTTTAAAATCTTTACCATTACTCAGTTCATTCAAAACAAAAACACATAAATGACCACAAATTGGGGGATCTTTATAGTCTTGAATCTGAGAATCATTGTAGTAGACGCTTGATTTTTCAAATATTTTTAATCAATTCTATAGGTGGTTTGTCCTCAATTCTTCCATACGAATCAAAATAATATGCATTCTTATTCATTTTTATAATAACAAATCCAATGTGTTCCACTTCCCATAATCGAGTCTAAAATTCACAATTCACATTCAAAATTTCTTAACTTTTTCAGGTAATGTATCTCTCATGAAGATTCCTCTAAAATGTTTAATATTTTTGCAGATTTTCTTCCAATTCCCCGAATGTTTAAAGGTTTCAAATTTTTTTTTCCGATGTTTGATTTAACGTAATTCAAAGTTTTTTCATCTAATTCCAGGATCCTGTAACATCTTCCAACTCTTTATCTAACCAATTTAAAATGTTTCGAACAATAGGAATCACATCTTTTTTAACGATTGGAGCAGCTTTACGAACATAAGGAACAACATTTTTAACAACTGGAATAATTTTCTTCTCCAAATCTAATAAATCTTTCAAAAGTCCACCATTTTTAAGTTCTTTCAAACTGATTATAAGAAAATTCTATTCTGGTTCCTTTATTGTTTTTCTTATGTTTTTCGAGTTTATTGTATTGTCTATTTTGTTAAAAATATCTTATCTTCGCCATTTTTTAGTTGATCTATTTTAAATTGAATACTAACGGGTATTATTTTCTTCTTAAAAGCGGATTTTATTTTTTCTTTCTGATTTTTTGCTGAAATTTTACATTCACCTCCATTTATATAGTTAAAATTTTCAAGTTCTCTTCGATTCCCATTCCTAGTTTTTCTCTTCAAAAAACATTGCTCCCAGCTGTTGGAAGCGCAACAAATCTTTCACCTAAACTAGCATCTTTTGAATAAAAATCTATCCATTTGCCTTATCTTGCAAAACTTTATCTGCGATATGTCTGGAATTTGTGTCCTCTAATGTTTTGCATAAAAAATATCGTGTTCCATAGCAGCTTGATCTAATTTATTTATACCAGGATCTCCTCTTTTTTAGTCTTTTTTCGAGTTTTGTGCCAGGCCCCAGATACTGATAAGTTGGTACGTGTAATTCAAAAGGTAAATTGTTGATAAAATCATTCAAAAGTCCACTACCTTCAATCATAGATGAACTTATTGCCGGCAAAACTCGTTTTAAATATTTAATTCCATCAGGTTTTTCAATCATTTCATCAAGTTTGTTCGAAATAAAATCTTTAAATTGCGCTTTCTTTTCGTTCAAAAAATTGTTTGTTTCCAGCCTTCTCTTGAGCATAAATATAATTCAAATAATTCCATCGAGTTTTTGTCAAATCGTCCCGATATATCTGTATTCAAATCTTATTATCACTGTATTTTCTCACACCTGATCCTTCGATTCGTTTTTTCCCAAATTGGTGTTAATCAAATTGAGATATTGTTTTACCTTTACTTGACTTTGGTTTCTTAGTTGATGGATCATGCATTATTTTTGCATAGTAAATTGAATCAGATTTTCCATAAAATTTCAGTATACTATTTTTCAAGTCTTCTTCAGAATATAAACCGTCTTTTTGGAACATCAGTGTGCCCTGTTAATAATCTCCATAAACCTTGAGTTCCTTCATATGTTTTTTCATTAATAAAATGATATCATTATGTCTCAAAATTCACGGGCAAATTTCCAATCATAAAACTTTTCTTTTTTTCTGTCCCAATACAAACCAAATTTATCATCCTTTGCTCTAGGAAGAAATTTTTTACCAATTTCACCAATTATTATATCCGTTGTTCCAGGACTTATTGGTTCAACTATTGGTAGAGTCTTCAATGATTCGAGGTCTAAATGGTGTTGAAGATGGTAATTTTTTGGCAATTCAAACTCAGATTTCTGGTATCGAAATATCAGCAAATTGTCGTACAACTGGAACCAAATTCATCAAATTTTGATTATCGCTTAAAAAACATTTTCAATTTTGCCCTCAACATTTTTTTATTGCAGAATGTTACAGGTTGATTAATTTTTTGAATAAATTCTTGTTCTTTTTCATCAATTCGAATCTGTTCTTTAAAATTCTTTGATTAATTTTCTTTTCTATTTGATCAAGTTTTTTTTGCTTCTTCTGAAGTTACGTTCGCACATTTATTTAGGAAAATTTTGAAAACGTAAACGTGGAACGTGGAAAACGTGAACACGAAACGAGAAACACGAAACGTGGAACGTAAAACGTGAACACGGAACGTAAAACGTGAACGTGGAACGTGGAAACGTGAACACGAAAACGTGAAAACGAGAACACGAAACGTGAACACGGAACGTAAAACGTGAACGTGGAACGTGGAAACGTGAACACGAAACGAGAACACGGAACGTAAAACGTGAACGTGAAACATGAACGTGAAACATGAACGTGAAACATGAACGTGAACGTGGAACGTGAACGTAAAAAACATGAAAACAACTAGATTATCACACGGTTTATATTGGAAAATTTATTCAAATATTTGCCATTTTTAGGCTTCAAAGTTAGATTAATAGTTAAAAAATCCATAGTCTTCTTTCCAAATTTTATCACACAATTCATTAAAGTGGTTTAAAACTCATATCAGATCCCACATAATTGTTGTAAATCTTTCTCGAATAGTGATCGTCTTGCTTCAAAACACACAACATATTCAAATTATTTCTAATAACTTGTTTATCAACCTTTGAAAAGCATTGAGAAAGATAGATACAAGAGATATTTTTGTGACGAGACATTACGAAATATTCCTGGGGATAACGTCCTAGATTTTCCAATAAATACAATCATCAAAAAACGATTTTAAAGCGAATTGGGTTTTACAATTCTGCTTTAACGGAACTAGTGGTCCTCGGAGAAGCATTTTATAAAAAATGTGCTATATTTTTTGCTTAAGTTTTCTTCTCACAAATATTTTCAAATCTTTTCGTTGTAATTTTTTATAGGCGTCCTTTGTTCTAAAAGATTTTACTACTAAAAAACCGCATACAAAATTTGGGGAATAAGGAAATCAACCTATTCTGTAGATAAAATTCAATAAATAAAGGTTGTTTTTTCCACATCCCAACTTGAAACCAACAAATTAACAATGCTGATTATTTGTGTTGATCTGTTCTTATTTTCTTCAAACGTTTGAAGTTTTATCCTGATCTTTTTTTGACTTTTAAAAAATTTTCTCCAATTTAAATTAGAAGATTTTCATCTTGAAGCAACGCTGCGAAAATTGAAGCTGTTCCAAGGTTGACTTCAGGAAAGCTCTAAAATTAGTTTTAAACTCTTGGAACAATCCTAAATACAACTTAGAGGAAGATATTTCAAATTATTTTAGTCGGTGTTAAAGCGGCTTTTATTCTGATGAATTTTGTAATTAAACATATTAAGTTGAAAGTTCTCCCTTATATGTAATAAGGAATTTAGTGAGATAGGTAACAATAACCAAATATACTATGGTTTTAAACAAAGGATAGTTATACTTTCGTAATCAAATAAAAAACATTCCCTTTAAAAATTATCTAGAAAACATTCAAACAATGTCTAGATAAATCCTTTAAAACTTTGAGAACCGGGGGGGGGGAAAAACAAGTGTTGAAATCGCAAAAAAAAATTATCTCCTCTAAATAAAATTCAAAATAAAATCACCAGTAAGATAAGAATAATGTTTTCCAGCACAATTATTGTAGATTGTGTTTAGGGTTATGTTTCAAAGAAACTATTGAGCCAAAATCAGGTATATTTAGGGAAATAAAAACAGCCCCAAAACATTTTAGACCGTTTCGATTGTAATTGAACGTACATTGTATTCTCGTTGATATGAACCTAGTTTTTTGATTGAAAAATCATGACCGAACATTTACAACAAAGGAAATCTGAAATTTTGTACACATGTTTTCCCAAATGTTTTGCTTATGGATTCAAAAAATACAGTGAAAAAACCCGAATTGATAAATCGGATTTATATTCCAATTAGGAAAAAATATTAAAATGAAATTCAAAAAATCGTTTCTGAACTATTACAAGACTCTGAAGGAAATCTATTAAGAATAATGAGTAGATAAAACAACAAATATATTTAAGATTGCAAATGGAATAATAATGGAGTTGATGATGATGACATAATTCATTATTTTATACTTAAAAAACAATGGGGCTATTCGAATGGGGGACCTCTTAACAATCTTCATCCAGACCACTGTGTTTTTATTCAATGAATCTGGCCTTCATTCTCAAAATAAAAATTACTAGTTTAAATTTCTTTTCTATCTAACATGGAGTCAGTTGTAGACCTACTCAATAATCAACTTAGATTTAAAAGCAAACACATATCTTTACCAATTGTTGTACGAAAAATAATGAATTTTTTGGTTTTAAGGCGAAAAGATGTTTGCAGAAAAAGTATTGGAATTTAAAAATACGAGACAAGCTATTCATAGAATCAATGTTAAAGAAAAAATACAAGAAAAATAAAAGCTTTGAAAACATAGATTCTGACAAGGGTATCGAATCGTCGCGAACTCCTTACAAAAATTACATCCAGACACTATTTGTTCCATCTCAATGGAACCAGGGCCATATATTCTTTAATTACTGAAATCTCAAAATGAAGATTGCAGAAGAAACGTTTCAAAATGTGGGTTTTAGAAGAAGTGTTATACGCGAGTATTAGAAAAATATTGAGCGAAGTACAAACTTGAAAAACGAAAATAAGCAGTTTTAAAAGATTTAAAAATAAAACAAGTTACAAAATTAAAGATGAAATGAATATCATTGAAAAATTAGGAGAATCAAGAAATTGCGAATGGGAATTAATGAAGAGAGGATAATGGTATGGTAAAGTTTTTGATAAGAAAAAAACACCATGTTTTTGTGTTTAGTTACAGAAGAATCACAACATGAAGGGGAATGGCCTTTAATTACGTTATCGAGAGCTCGAGAAACGAGAAATACCAAACTCGATTTAAAACATGCTAGAAAAATAAATTATACTCCTGAAAGTTAGAGGGAATTTTTTTGGTTCATTGATGACGATACTCAAATTCTATCAATCTCTAACAACCAAATGATAAGAATATTTGAATATTTTATTAAATCAGTGAAATCAGTTTTACTACAAATATGGCAGAATCTCGACTGATTTTGATAGAATATATAAATTACACGATGAAAATTGTTTTTCTAAAAGTTTTACTAAAAAACTCTCGATTTATTATTATTTTTGTTAGTAAATGTTTAGCATAACTAGGTAAACCATTGTAGAATTCTTTTTTCATTATTCACAAGGAATTTCGTTTTTATAAAGCTTTCGCTGAAAAAATTTTTTTAGCACAA
>NW_025779868.1:0-128581 GCF_021130785.1 Homalodisca vitripennis
TATAAGAGGACCCGAGTATAATTAGGATTAGCGGACTTGGTTGGATAGTGTTCTTAGAATCTGTGATTGACAGTTTTTGAGGGTGCGGGAAGAACAACAAGCTTTTAATACATTATGATTATGTAGCCAAAAAAGTGTTCTAGGAGAGATCGCGTGGTGTAATGTCTCACCATTTTCGGATCGTTAAAAGTATCTTTCCAGTGGCTGTAGTCGATATATATGCTCGTTTAAATATGTATACGCGCAAAAATAAAACAATTTATTTTTATTAAGCGCACAGAAAGTATGTGTAAATGTTACTTTATGAATATTGCAGCGTAAATAAAATATATACGAGGGTTAATACCTATGTGTGTTTTTTAGTTCAGTATTCAAATTTTGTATTACTTACTATTACATGCTAAAATATTGAATAGATCAAGGAAAATAACTGTTAACTTTAAAATTAGCAGTAGTTAGGCAGATTTTTGTTTATAGAACTACAACGGGGGTGGTGGTTATTAAAAAAAATAAAAAAAAAAAAAAAAAAAAAATATAAAAACGCAAAAATAATTTATTGAGAATGTACTATTGTTTAAATGTTTTTGCGTAAGAAAAGTGTGCGGAAATAGCAGGTGTCAACGCATAGGTTGTAATCCTTTCTTTAGGACTCCCAGTTGCCCCAAGAGAAGACTTTAAATATAACTTAAATATATATTCCCAAAGAAACGCGATATGTATTGTTATCCAGATTTTTTAAAAATAACTCTAGCATTAAGAATATTCCTACATTTGTAGATATTGAAACTTCAATCATACATTAATATCAAACATTGTATTTTTCTTTGAATAAATATGAGAATTTGATATTGAAATCACACAAACAAATAATGAATAAAAAAAGTGAACTTTAAGAGTTAAAAATTAGGATTTTAATCGGATTTAGATATAAAACGGAAAAGCTCAATAACAGAACATTAGTGTGATAAAATTTATCTATAATTGATCGTATCTGAAATTATGAAGATATAAAACTGTACAGTAAAAGGAGGTGGAAATTACTAAAATATAATTAAATCAGGCAGCAATTTTCAAGTATCGTCTTTATGCATTAGGTATTAAATCTTATTTAATGACCATTATTTAGCATCAATTATAATAAATTCTTTATTATTTCTGATCTTGTGATTTTAATTATTAATAAGGATAGACATTACGTGTAGGAATTCTTTTACTGATTCTACTCAGGTAGTAGTATCTACCACATTTTAATACGTTTTTAATTTATTTGCATGGAACTATTTATTGGAACAAAGTAATTTACCTCGGCTTTATTAAAAGTAAGTATCTAATAGAAAATAACATCCGTTACACCCTATACGGATACTAATCATTCTTGATTTTTTTTTTTTTTTTATTGAAATAGCTGAAGACGATTTTCGGGCATTTTGCTTTATGTTGTCTACGATTGTTAAGCAAAAGTGCTAGCCAAATTCTGAAATAAAAATAATGTGTTGACACATCAAATGTAGATAAAATGAATTTTTATGGGAAATTAGCCCAGTACATTTAGTTTTTGATTGAATTCACTTATTACATAGGTAATTAATTGGCTCTTAAATGATTCAAGGCTACTTGGGTGGAAAACGTACAGCCGGAAGGGGGAATCAGCATTCATTTACTCACTAAAGACCTTCGAGCGTATTGAATTCCTCAAAGCCTTTACAATATACTTTTAAGAATGATGTGCTTTACGTGTAAAATTTAACTACATGAAAACGAGCATGTAGCAAAAGCTATCAGAAGTGGGCAATATTTACATAGCGGTTTTACGACGGACCAGAAGCGTCACACGCTCGTACTGTCGCTTGTTACCCCATGGGGGGTCGGATTACAGTCTAGGTGGTTAGTATGGCTAGGCTGTGTACAATGTTCGGTAAATCTGTGTTTTTTCCTTTCAGCCACTGTACAACCAGTAGCGGTGGCCACAAGTATTAAGCGGAAAAGCTACACCTACTTAGTATCTTAGCGCTGCAAAACATTTTTATCAATGATTTATATTGAGTAATGATAAATTAAGGTTTAATCATAGACAATGTTTAATGATGGGATGGAACCCAATCATGGGCGGATGGGAAATCCATACACATAATGAGTCACAAATTCAAAAATATTATTAATATATGTTAATAATAATGCGTTGCCAAATATAAACTCCCAGGGTTATTGGAATTTCGGTAGAAATACGCTCAGCGTCTATTTTTTAAACCATATTTTGGTTAGCTTTCAAATAATTATATGTTAAATATCGGAATTGTGCCCTTCAGTAATGAAACCGTATCCAATGGGAGTTAATATTTTTATTGCAAATTGTATTTCAAAGAATGAATTTATGATTGGTACCGATAAATTGATTTGGTTTAAACAGGCAGTATTTTCTGATGGAGGGAATTTTTTTTAGGCCAAAGTGGGCAGGAAAAAAATGAAATTGCGCACGCAGTTGGCCAGCCTGTATAGTGTGAGAACTCCCCTAAAAACCGGGTTTACGCCCACTAAACAAAAGAAAGCGTCTCCTCTACCTCTTTAGGATTCTTACGGGAGACCTGGTGAATTGTTTAATATGCACATTTACTTTCAGGCTACAGGCCTAAAATTTGGCTTAAGGCCCGTGGGGCGTCGCGATCCTTATCCAGCAGCTCGGTCAAGGGATCCCTGGTGGCCACTTAATGCCGCGGTGCCAGATCCGGGTTTGTTTTCGCCAAAAATTTGTGTATGGGATAGTACAGTAAACCTACCCCTATATAGATACTTTTTAAATTTGTGTATAATCAGTTAACGGAGCATCGAAGATCGATTATTGGTGTCGACATATCATCATTATAAGTGAGGTTGTGGAAATAAAAATATTTTATCTCCTTTGGCAAAGCCGTAAAATTGTATTTAAATAGGAAAATAAAATACAGATATAAAAAAAAACATGTACAGTTTATCAACGTCAGCATTTCAAACATCTTACATAACCTTAAGAGATCTCATTTATCTGAATAGTAAGGAATGCAAGAGGACAGACTAATCATTCTATTGGCAGAACAATGGCACTAACACTATATTTCCTATCTTCTTCTTCTTTTAATAGGACGCTTGTCAAAAAAACAATTTTTTGCTCAGAAAATATCTTTCCTTCGAATTAACTTTCATAAATAGAATATCTACTCCTAAGATAATAGGTCTTGCAATGGACGTTATACCATTTTCTCGCACATTCAACTGTGAAATGTTCATTCGTTAAGGGCCAATATTAGCGTTCAAGATACCATACATAAATTAAAACCATAATTAGATACACTAACGAATAATATACATCATCACTACCTGTCTGTCTATAGCGAGATTGCAAATAGTTTTCATTATTTCATGAAGAACAAATCTAAAATTAAAAAATTTAACAAAAAAAAACAAAGTACATTCAATACTTTAGCCCTTCTACTACAGCTGAATTTAGGCCGCAACAAATTATAAAGTAAAACTCTGAATGATGGTAAAGATTTGTCGAATTAATATTACTTACCCGGATTATTCTTCCATAACAATAAAAAGATATCATAAAATAAACTATAATCACAGTAAAACGGCACTGTAAATCGATGGTCACATTCACAAAAAACACATACTCATAAATTTTCTTAGCGTGCTTTTAAACAGGCATTGTAATCAGCATGCTAACTGCAAAAATTCAAAATAAGAAGAAATAGAAATTACATATTAAATTGTTAATAAGCTACAAAAATCTTTAATTAATAAGTTTTACTAAATCTAAATATAGATTGTTATTAAAAGAAATGGCCAACTACATTCATTTCAAGCCATAATACAAAACCACAAGACGAGTAATAAAGTACAGAAGTGTAAAAAATAAAATCCGCAGTTTGTCGCAAATTTAGTTTAAGTCACATAGGGCGGAATTGCCACGTATGAAGGGAACACCTACCACCTACGAAACACGGCTCATAAGTGTTTCAGAACGAGCAATTAATGAAAGTCATACGTAAAGATACGTCAAATATTAAAAAATTAAAAGTAGGATATTAAGTTTAGTAGAGCAGTAACAAATTTATAATCACATGAAACCATTACAATAATTATTTTTTAAATAATGTAAGAACATCTTTGATACTTCAACTAATCTAGACAACAGAGAGGGAATAACAAAAATAAGTTCCTTGTAAGAATAAGAAGGAAACAAAGAGTAACAATTAACAATAATATTAGCACCAATAACCAATAAAACTAACTGTAATAAAACACGATATGATAGTATAATGATTTTATTTTGCCCTGGAAGATCTGACGGTTTTCCTGTTACTTTTGAACGAGGTACATTAGTGTTTTTCTACCTCGTTTCTCGGTCAAAAGGGGCATTATCAACAACTCTTTAAATTTAAACTTATTGTATCTTTCACGGATCAATTCACGTTTCTATTATATTCATGTGGTCACTACATTTTTTATTACTTTTATATCTGTAAAGATTATTTAAAATTTTAATATATATTTAGCTGATTGTTTTGTAATTTTGGTAACAAATAGGTTTCAGGTAAAAAATAACAATCATAATAACAATGCTGTATTCATTGAATATAAACTGTTAAGCATTATAATGCTTTAAATATAATCATTGACACAATAGTATTGGCAATGAAACCGTTAATTTACTTTACTAAAGCCCCACACCCATAGATGGTTACTCATAAAAATTTAATTTTCAACCGATTCTCTTCCGTTCAAAACATTATCTCGGAACGCAGAACGGCGAAGTTCTAACGATTTTTATATCATAAAACATTTAAACCAACTTTTTGCGTCAGAAGTAAAATATTTCACCAGTGAAAAATAGTAACTAATATCAATATTTGTTTGAGAAATATTACATTGTGTTAATACTGTATAACATACCAAACATACTAAAAGTGTTTGTTAGTTATATTCCTTAGTAGTATTATTACTGCATACATTCACAAAAATAAATAGGTCGCTGATCATATTTACTAGTAGTGGGAGAATTAGAATCAAACAATTTACAGAAAGCCCCGAGTCTCATGTTGAATGAATGTTGGCGTGACATGGACAAGAGATGTATGGTTGAATGAGTATTGTATTGTAAAGTATGAATGTGTATAGTAGGGATTTTTTACAAATACTTAAACCTGACTTTTGCAATGCAATGTCTTATTGCCAAAATGCAATAAAAGAATTATTATTATCAGCTAAGTTGCTATGATTAGCGTATTATGCTATGGTCAGACTATATATTTTTATAGAATAGTCTACTTGATGATTTTTTTAGTATTAAACTCAATAATTGAAAAGTGTACTAATTTGTTTCCCATAATGAACATAAATAAGTCAAAAAGTTCAAATGTCATAAGCTCACTCATCTGTCTACCAATATTTGTTTAATTGTACACAAAATTAAACCCAAAAAATGCTTAATCCGGATAAATTGACATCTTGGAGTAATATTGTCATGAAAGGGACATTAAAAAGGCAATAGGGTCTGCATACGAATAACGAGGAAATGGTTGTTTGCTTATGTGTTTTATATAATTTTCTAAATTTGTTCCACCCTTCCCGCAACATTTCATCATAATTAAGTAATATAAGTAAACTGATTATTTATGTATAAAGTAAGTTCTTAGTAGGGGATAAAACTGTCATATAACATTATAAAGGGGTATTTTTATTATAAATATTATATACACAAATATTAACGTGTATAATATATCTTATGCAGATAAAAGTATAATATTCCTTATTAGGTGGGATATGGAAAGACGCCTTTTGTACTGTTAAAACTTTCATGTTGGTCCTTGTTATCCAAGTCTTCAAGTAGACACACGTAAAAACTCCGAAGATATACTGTAAGGTATTACTGAAACAGATAAAAAATTATTAATTCAAGCATTAAAAAATACACCTCTAGATTGTACTGATATTACGTGCCATCTTGTGATAAGGAAACAGTAACTCATAACGCTCCAATTCAGGTCGGCAACCGGCATTACATAATGTGAAGCAGTGAGAAGGTTTATATTGATCTTAAAAGCTCGTTTTGGGCTAGACGAATGTTGCTCAAGCTCTCTGTTAAAATGTTTTTATCTTATATATATATATACTGTATCTTGTGTAATGTTGGCAGCAATTAGAATTAACGTGTTATGACAGTGATATTGGGTCAGTCTGATATTCGTCTAAGGTTTATTTATTTTTTTATAGCATTATTATAGTTCATTATACTTAGTGGTGTATTATTCGCCTAGAACAATAACTACGACAATTTCTTATTTCACATTAGTGCTAGAAAGACCCTTGTGTTGTTTCCGGACTGGAAAGATAATGCATATTATTTAATGCATACTATCAGCGGGTTTGCATCTTTGAAATAATTTATTTTAAAAAATATGTTTTTATTATTTTAGCCAGACTTAATAAAACTATAAGAATCTATTTCGCTACCACGGTTATACCCTATGTTCACACCACAATAAACAATACAACTGTAAAATAATTGAACAACAAAAACATAGATTATTACATTTACTTCCCAGCCCTAAAATTTGTTAAAGTTTTTACACCCATTTTTAAGCGCACTTTCTATAAAACTATATGATATACTGCAAACATGTTCCAGAGCCAATTGTATTAGATCAAAGGCAAGTAACGATTTACATAAACAAAGATAACAATAACGATTTACATAAACCATTATTTGCTTGTATTGTGGAGACAGATTCCTAGAACAATCTGAACTAATTCCGTGTAATGAGTCCCAAATCATGTTTCATTATTTTATTTATTTATCATAAATAATGTAGTTTTAATAATCTATGATTTGAAAAAATAGTTTCTTTGAATTTCAACAACAATTAAATTATTATAACCCGGTTTGAAATAATCCCTAATGTTAAAATACTTAGTTTTTCAGTTAAAGCATTTATGGCGTAATACATGGTGATGTTATATGTAGTATTGAAACGGAAGTAGGCATATTTTAGTTACATATTATTACAGTGTTCATAGTTAATAGCTACAAAGCTTTAATAAAATAGCGTTTGGTTTCCATTTTAGTTTACAAATACATTGGTTGAGTTTGCCTCTCAAATCCGACCCACAATTAATATATTTACATATACAGATCTTGAGATCAACTATTTTTGCCATTGTAATTTTCATCTGGTATAAGATATTTCTGATACCACAGTTATTATAGTATTTATATATTCAGTTCTGAGAACCCTACTTTTTTTCCAAAAAGGCCAACTAAGATGGTTTTATAAAAGTAAATTATTTTTGAAATACGAATAGGCCTATTGTGGTGTTTAAAATAATTCAATTGCATAAGTTGTATGACCATAAAGTTATATTGGGGTGATTCTTCACGTTTTCAGGAAGAATTCAAGTACGATAACTCCCAGCATTTCAAAACTTTCTTATTTTTTATAAACGACGTGTTCAAAGAAGATTTAGTAGCCATCTAATGTAGCTTTGTAAGGTTTATAATATTTTAGTCGGGGGGGAGTTTTAATGTATATCCAATAATAAGGGCCTTAAGTTAAAATTTGTTTACGTCAAGAAATTGAATGAAACTTAAAAATATTTTTAAGATAAACTTTGCAACGGGCAGTTTACAAAAAAGTCAATGTTAATCTAAAGCTTTCAGATTTATCTTTGAAGTAGATTAAATTTTATACCCTTCATAAAACGAACTGAATTTCCTTAAGAAAGAATATGATTTATTAAAATAAAGTCAATAAACATCAGTAATAACTTTTCACTGTCCGCTCACCCACACTGTTTCGTTAACCCCCAAATACTTTCTTGTAGTTGTATTATATGAATAATGAAGTAGAGATTGACGTGTTGATCTTATTGTCAGGACGGGTAAGATCAATAAACTCTCATTTGTTTGTAAAAAAAATTATTTGGTCCCTTCTCTCAAGTAAATCATCAAGTTTGTAGTAGTTTTGATAGATTTTAAATATTTTTCTGTATACACGTAATATTGTCGTAGAAAGAAGGTGTGGCAACTTAAATCAGTCATTAGCCCATTTTAAAACAAGAGTATTGGTCGTTAAATTTATGAAAGTTATGCATTTAGTCATTAATTAATTTTATTTTGTTTGGAGTTTATTCACAAATTGAAACTATGTATATCTATATATTGTCTACATAGTCGAAGTGCTTTAGGCTTTGTTTACACAAAATATACAACCACATGTTTTTTAAAAATCTAGATAGGACGATATAATATTAAACTTAATCCGCCCATTTTTATGGACCACTGAATTTGCGAGTCTCCTATTTTGGACAGTCGAAACAGTACAAGATCAATGGGTACTGATACAAAGTACTACGGCAACAGACAGTATTTGCGCTTGCGCTAACTGTAACCTAGATGCAAAGTATTAAGAAGGTTTCAACATTTAAACAATTTTATTTTTAAATAGATCTTTTTAATAACATTGTGTGTTAATTAGTGATAAAATACATTATATAGAGTTAGGAATAGTTGTCATTGATCTCCCGTACTAAATTTATTTTTAAAAGAACAAGGTTTTGGTTCATTGGTTATGAACACCAATACTTTAGAAGTTTTCAACCTTTATTGCAAAATAGTTTATGTTATAAACTCTAGGTGAAAGGGTAGCCTACCATATCATGGTACCTGATAAACCTTATCAATGGAAAACCGCTGTTCACTCTAACTATTGAACAAAACTAAACACGTTTATATTGTTAGAAATGTTTTCTTGCTCCTGAAAAGTTATCTGAATATTTTTCAAGTAACATTAGAATGGTTTATATGCTCCAGGGGGAATTTTCCTTGATACAGAATACACGTACTGAGATATGGCCGGAGGGATGAATTCAATGTCTCAGCGCTAGAACTGTTTGAGCACGAATTTGCTTTCTTATTTCAAGCAATATATCGATTCCAAGAACAAAAAAATACGCTACAAAGTAAATTGTTGAATATTTTACGTATAACTATATTAGTTTCATAACGCAAAAAGAACACTAACATTTTCATTTCCATGTATTTTAAATCGGAATAAGGGTATTTAATTCTGTAGGAAATTACGTCACCCCCCTTGGCAGGAAAATTTGTTTGTCATTAACCATTTTGAAATATAAGCGTATAAGTTCTGTTATTTATGATTATTAAATAAGAAGTGCGTTTCAATATTTGCAAGGAGCGGAGGGACCCACTGCAAAAAGGGTGAAATTGTTATCAACTGACTTTTTTAATCCATTCAATTCCAATAGAGGCAGGTGTACATAAAACTTGTTTACTCCACTTGGCTTAGCAAAGGGAAAGTGGTGGACATTACAACTGAGAGAGGTGTCATCTAGGAACTCCCAAAATATATTCGAGTAGTAAAAGTATTAGAATAAGTTAATACAAACTATACCATTTTAATTGCTTCGCTCAGATAATTGAACATAACCTGCAATCATGTGAATTTTGCCACATCTTAAATCTTTAGCAAAGCTGTTCGGAAAATTACCAAAAAATAAGGAACATAAAAAAATTATAATTACACCACTTCACATTTTCCACAATGTTATGACAATTCAAAGAACGTTAGTTAGTATTGCATTTAGTAGAAAACTCTTGTTCCATTATTATAATTTAACGTATTCTGTAATTTGATTATTTTTTCTGTGAGTGTATTCAAAATTTATAAATTTATTATAATAATTATAAATTTATTTATTATAAAAATAAAAAAGAATTTCTATATTTCTATACATGATGTCCCAAGACATAGTTTTTATTTTAATTCAGATTAATCTGTGACGTGATATCTGCTGTACCTGGATTAAACAAAAAGCACTTTAACGTTCTGGATACGAATACAGCACTAACATTGGTGTCCTTCATTTATGTCTTAAGGCAATTTTGATAGATTCAATATAGATTATCAAGTTTTACAATGACAATAATCAAGTAACTAAACACTGATAACCCAGTCTAAAGGTACAACCTCTAGAAGATCCTGGCTTCTCTATACATGTCTTGGCTGTATAGAGAAACAATGGGGGGGTGCAGTAAGGTCTGAGGACTGACATACTCAACTGGGATTGAACAACTATAATTTACTCCAAGTTATTATTTAGGGCTATTTCTTATATGTAATCCTTGAGGTTAAAGGTGTACTTTATATTTCATTTTTTATAATTTTTTGTCAATATTTAGATGTTGGGAGTAATATAGAATTGTATCTTTAATCGGGACAATTATAGTCTGAAAAATTTCCATACGAACAAAAGGCAGGTTCGCGACATATTTCAAAAAGGATTGTATGTTACTTTTACTTAGCAAATACAAATAAAGTATAAAATTGCCTTAGACATAAAATCCTATAGGACAATATAAAATTAAACAAATATTTAAGGTAACGGAATATGGATTATTTGAAGGGCAGTAATAGTGATAACAACTAACATTATTGCATGCGAACAACATTATTATGTTGTCATTTAAATAATGTGTGACATTAATGGAAAAATGCTATTTGGATTGGGAACTCGACTAACATTTATATATAAAACTAAAGTTTGCAGAATTAACACATTAAGCCAATTTACTATGGATAAAAGTGTACACGTGTTTAGGTTAAATTGTGTTAGAGCGATTTTAATTCACGCTTTCCAAAATCTGTTTCAGTTTTTGCTTTAAACTGATGGTCTGAAGTCAGCACACGTAACTGGTAGGAATGAATTAATTTAACTTTATTTACAAGCTACCACAAAACAATTTATTCGTTTGGTAAAGCTCTAATAACATGGCTGTTTACGCTCGGCGATATTGAAAATTTAAGTTTATACAGGTTTTTAAAATTGTTCTCAGAAATAATTTCTGACTGTTATATTATTTACATACGTGTTTATTTTATTTTATTATATATTTTCATTCTTGCGCATTCTTTATCAATATTGTAAGTTACAGTATTTAGTTTGTTTTTGATTGTTTTTATTCTTATTGGAAAAGCATTTTAGTTAGGATTATATGTTATAAATACCTTGAGCTATTCATGTAAAGGAGCTTAATAAAACTATTGCAGTATTTTTATGTTAGATGTGTCCTACTTTGTATTAAAATTATTATTATTTTTAAAACCTGTTTTATTTTAAGATATAAATAAAGTTTATTATTACTATATTATTATTTTTATTAAATACAATATTTCGTATATATAAATTTTCAAACGTAAATGGAGATACAAATAATTTAAATAAACTTTCTGTTTCAGTTTTACCACCTGGGGACCAATATTAAAAAACATATGAAAGCAAAACAAACTTTTTAAAGTAAAAACCCAGCCAGTAAAATTGGAACTCATACTATTACTCTGACCTGAAAAATAAAAACCTAAGGCTAATAGCGATTGCCCCTTTGCCTCATAACGTTTGCCCATTTGGTGTATTGTTTCAAATATACAGGATGCTAAGTGACGTGCTGATATTCATATTCTCTCGGCCTGTCACATTGTTCTGGCGTGTACTGCGGGTTTTGTGTTCTACGCTAGAATTTATACTTATGGTTTATGCTTTTCCTTCACAGCTACGTTTATAATGTGTACGCTTGCTTAACTTGGTTTGTTTTAGAATTGTTTTTGTTGTCAATATGTTTAAGCTTGGGTGAGTGCATCACTTTATACGTGTACAAGGAGTGATATGTGTCGACAACTGAAGAAGAGGATGGATCTCAATCGCCGTCGAAACGTAGTAATCTATTCTTGTTGCATAACCATGGCAAATACCCGAAATACCCTTATTTTTTTTTAAATCATCCATCATTATATATTTAGAGTGTTTAAGAAAACAGACTTTTTTATTAAATATTTTATTTTTACCCTTTTTTTCCTTCAGAGCCGTTTTACTATACTATACAATAGCATTATTTTAATTAATAAAGTTAAACTTTAATTAAACAGTGCTATAACATAGTTTGTTGTTAACCTATACTTGTGACCCACCTAACTATAACTAAAACTACATTGCCCATTCAGCGGGCACCAATATAGTTTAATATTTAGGTTTCTATTACATGTGTTGCCTACAAAATACGTCCTCCTTCCTAAAAGAGCTTACAATCCTAAATTGCATATTTTTGGTTTAGTTTTGTAATACGTTAGTTTACAAACGTTTTTCTTTACTAGCATTGAACTAGAGATTCTTGTATAAAATGCAATGATTGAGTGACGTGAGAGTAATAATTTAAAATTCAAAATATTACTATCCTTACAAATTATTTTCAGTTTCAGTCCACTTATCGCTAACAGTAAAAGGAAAAAAGATACAATTGAAGCCAGAGTATTGTTAAATTTAATAAAACATAAATCAAATAAAGTGAACCTTTCTTGTGGCTGCGATTGAATTCAATCATTGTTGTATACAAATTGGATTATAGTCTCTAAGTGTATACTAAGCATATTTGTAATGCTCTTTATTGCAAAGGGTTTGAAAATTTTTCGTTGCTTGTACAACCGCATTACTTAGAAATATTCCATTATAATATTGTAATATTCTATAAAAATCATCTCGCAAATATTACAGTTGATGGAAATTTATCGATAACGAATATTCTTATATTAAAACAAAAGATTATCTACGACACAGAAACTAAATAATATTTATCTATAAGACAAAGAAGTTTAATAAATAAGTTTTAATAAATAAAAAATATACCAACTTGTAAAATAGTTTTATATTTATCCTATATTATAAAAAGGAATTTAGAAAGAGAATTATTATTTGACTAAAGAATAACTACTTATCCTTTATTTAAGCGTAAAAGTATATTCTAACAGCAAAAATGATGAGTATTATTTTTATTTTGAGGACTGTGATATAAAAACTAAAAATTTAAATATATTTTTGACTAGAAAAATACCAGTAAATTATCCGTGACTGTATTTTGGGTTTTGTTAGATTTCAGTTATGTTCTATATATATAAAAACTAGTTACGTATTGCTTATCTCAAAATATTACATATTTCTGGGAAATTAAAATTAATGGTCAAGATACTTATTAATTATCTGTGAAGTTCTAACTACAAAAAAGAACCTTTAATATTGCTCTGTTAAAAATAAATACATTTATTTTTTAAATGCTTTGTATAATGTATAAAAGTATCATTGTATTGTGCAATCAGCTAATCAAGGAGTTAGTCAATTTTTTTAAGAAATATTCAAGGATTTGAGAATAAATTTGTTCTGGTACAAGGTCTCAACTTGGGTTTCCTTGAAATTGATAGAGGAATTACTAATAAGATTGAAACTGATTTTCTTTCACTAATATAAGAGTGTTTATACGATTTAATGGCGCTAATATATAATATTTAATTGATTATTAAACACTGTTGGTTGGTTTTTAAGTTAGTAGATGAATTAAAATGTTAATGAAATGAAAAATGACTTTATTAGAGGCGAAGGTTAGGACTATAAAGTCGCTCTCTACCACTTAACACTCAAATCTGAGTGAAATTATCATTTCATAGTCTTAAGCTATTTTTAACCCCTTATCTACCTTCAGCAATACTAGTGCCACTAACCATAAATTTCTTAAAAATCTTTACATCTTTTAGAATGTAATGGGCTACATTCTAAGTCCAAAATCTTCGTTTCCCTCTTACCTAAGTTAGTAAGATTTTCCTCTCCCATTACTATTCCGATGTAAACATCTCATCCCTTTAAAAACGTATAGGAAAACGGTTGGACGACAAAAACACGTATGATTTTTGCTGTAAAATCAAGGAAGACAATACTTTTTCAATTAAACTTTTAATTAAGAAAATTTCGTTTTATTACAAACATAAACTATATCCATCAAATTAAAATTCAATGTAATGTTTTATTTTTACTCTCTTACGTATAAACTGCTGATTTCAATTCGAAAATGAATTCTAGAATAGTATTACGTTTGTTTGTGGACGAATAATCACTAGGACAAACAATCAAAAATAAAATAATATTTTATAAAGATTTCGTTTGCTTTTTTGGATCGTGATGAAAAGTATCGTTCAAATTTTCGCCTCGAAAGTTCTAATGCAGGGCTACATAGAATTTTAAAGTTCTCCTTCACCTCACGGTAAATTAAATTTTGCCCAGCAATAGGTCATTTTATAAACTATAGTAAAATGAAGTATTTTTCGTCCATTATAATTTTTCTAGTATAAAATAATACTACCACTGAGTGGATATGATTTTTTTTTTCGTAAAAGTTACATCCAAATATTAGTAGATTCAACAACAACTCACGAATAATTGAGTATATCATGGACTGGTCCTATGACAACACCCGACGTGATAAACACAGACAGGGGATTAGAAACTACGGTTGCGTTAATTAAACACTAGAGAATATCTGTTCGCTGTGATCACTAATCCCTCCCGTGTTCAGCCGTTTCAAAAGTTCCCCGAAACAAGAATGTTATTACATAGAACAGGTGTATTTATTTATATATATAATATTATTATCCTTTTTACATAAAATAAATCCCGTACAGAATGTTATAAATAAAGTCTTAAACGTTATATTTTAAGATTTCTGTTAACATAATACACAACTTTTAATACAATAAAGTTTTATTTCGTCTGTTTAAAAATTAATTTATTTTGAGATTTTTCTCGTTGTTCATTTCTCTATGGTTACTTAGTAAACATTATTACTAACTGTTAAGTGGGGAAAAATACAAATAAAACTAAAAATTAAGAATAATTTAATCCAAAGATGGACAGGACGGGTGAGACATGGACGTATACAAAGGATGCATTTGAGGGTGCATTCCAACTCACCTATGTTTATCTTAGTTGTTGCCTCTGTTCGCTTCAATTCGAGGGGGCGGACTTTTAGCTCGTCCAGGACTTTCAGGAAGGCAGTGGGATCCACGGAAGAACGAGTCACTTTTCATTGAGAATAGGTCACTGGCTTCAGGGTAGAAACAAGGTTAGAGAAGAAACCATTACGAGAACAAAGGGTTAAGCGACCGCGGCCGAAATCAGGTCATCTCCGACGGTTAGACGATACACTGCTTAACGAGTACAAAAGAGAGGACATCGTAACCCAAGACAACACTACTTTGCTCAAGAGACAGACTCGGCGAGCTCCAATACAAGATTATAACAAGCACCAAAGTGACGGGAGCTTTTACCTCACCAGGGAGCTGTTTTAGTGACTGGGACCGGGACAAATCTACAAAACTGCTCCGACGGTGCTACTTCTCACGAGTACGAGAAAATAGGACATCGAGACCTAAGAGGGCACCACTCTGCCTAATAGAAAAAAAAGCACGAGACTTTGTGAGTGACCGCGACCGAAACCATATCTCCATGACGGCTCCTACGATACAAGCTGAATGTTAAGTGGTGTAACTGGGCGTCTAAGGGATGTTGCTGGACGACAGAAAGGCAGAACCTCGCGGTGTGTTTTACCAATGAGAGGAGGTTAAATCGAACGATGAGTCCAATGGTCACGAGGTAAGCTCACCATGATTGATTTTGGCATATGAATGCCCTAAAATATTTTCACGGCTATGAAAGAGTCTTCTACTAGATATTAAAAACTAACCCCTACTGTACTGGATATATTGTAAATATACACTAACACTCAGTTAAATCCAAAAGAGAGTGACATTAACTGTCATCGAACTCAGTGTATATATCCTTTACAATTCGAACTTTATTGAAATTAAACTACACTACTGCAATTTATAAGATTTTAATAAATGTTCGAACAACCGTTTTTACAAGTATTTTTCACAGTTTTGGTTTATATTTAACACATGTGACAGAAACGGCCAAATACGAAACAATTGAATCGTCAAATGTCAGGGGTCCGTGGTGAAGTGGTAATACAAGCTCCTGGTAAGTTAGTTATCCGATTTGAAGATCCAGCGGAGCAAGTATTTTGTGTGTGTAGTGACTATTTAATGAAATTATATAATAGTAATATAATTGGCAGAGAGTTAGCAAAACCTATTGAAAAGTGCTGGAGGCTTTTAATTTCTCTCTGACTATCTGTCAGTCCTTTCACATGATATTTTGAGCATTAACTGACCTTTTATATAGACTTGATATTTTGCATGCAAATTCATTTCTTTGTAGGTTGCACCGAGTTCGGTGATATTTTATGTGGTTATATTTAGCTAAGCGTAATAAACTGTAAGATTTTTATATTGGTATTATTGATATCCATGATAACAACGAGAAAGTTTAAAAGTAAATACATTCGGAAAACTTAATACAAATGTATGAAATTAAAACATGTGACATAGTAACTCCATAAAAAACAATATCACTACGTGGTAACTTGTAGCGTAGATATTACAATAAAATATTGCTTATACTGTACTTAATAAAAAGAAATTGAATATATCATGTGTCAAGAAATCTGTAGAAATATTGCATCTGTAAACTATAAATATTGCATTAAACCAACTTGTGTAAAGAAGAAAATTAATTCAGCGATGGTGGTAAATTCATTGGGTTTGGCTGCGCTTCATTGAAGCTTATCACTCAATTGGGTGGCACAAATATAAAAGTTTCCTGTCTGTTTGCCCGCAGGATAATAATTAAACGAACTATAAACTTGATGTTTTGCATGAAACCTCAACAACGCTAATTACACTAGGCGTGGGGTGGCGTTTATACTTGTTATGTATAAGAACATAATGTTATATTATTATTATATATTTGTAATAACACAAAAATTTATATTTTTCTATTTATATTTAAATTTATATTTAGGTAAAAGTTTCCTAAATTATTATACTTATGAAATGTCTACTTCTAATGTGTTTATTATTTTAGACGTTTTATACTTACGTGATCGATTTGGAAAGATGCAGGCTATACATTCTAGATTTGTAATTTGTTTTGATACAAATGTAAATATCTTTGAATCGTTAAGATTACACTATTATTTATATTTAAATAAATGGTAAATCATGGCAAGATAAGTGTGGATTAAAAGTGAAAACGTTTCATGAAAAGAAATGTTTGAAAAAATTTTTTACCAGGTTGTCATTAACACAAGTTGTCACATTAACATTTATGTGCTCGTGTACGAATCTGTTTATTTCTCCAAATGTTTCTGATAAACTTGAAATGTGGATTACATGTTTTAATCCAAACTATACGGTGTGTGTTGAACATCACTATAATATGATATTCGCTTTACGTCATTTTTACATTTTAACTTATATGTGCAAAAATATTACTTATACTAATATAGACAAACACCATTGTTTTTTTTCTGGTACGAAATAGATGAATTGATGGTTGTAAAGACAATGTATTACACAATAATGCATTACTTAAAAAA
Organism: Homalodisca vitripennis; assembly: GCF_021130785.1. NCBI lineage: Eukaryota > Metazoa > Arthropoda > Insecta > Hemiptera > Cicadellidae > Homalodisca > Homalodisca vitripennis. The sequence goes on from NW_025779868.1 coordinate 17,369, forward strand.
AAATTACAATCTGTAAAGACTTTACCACTGCGATATCTGAAGTCTTATATTTCTTCTCTAAGAAAAGCCTGATCTTATTAACTGTGCATTATTGATGGATTTTAAGATCAAAATCATACTCAATAACGAACGTAAGTATAATTTCGTAATTTTTAATTTAACTTAAACTTCAGGAATAACTATCGAAACTGAAACAAATATATGAAATTGTTAACTAATACTAATCCGGGAAATTTGCCTGTGAAACATCACAATACTATACCCTAATACACTTTGCTACTAAACATATTCTTTTCAGTTACCAGTTTTCACCATTCAGTTCACAAAACATTTTGAAGAGCAAACTTTTTTATAAAAAAATAATTATTTAGTAGCTACAATCCTAACTGAACCTTGCCTCATATAAACTTAAATGTGGACCTACCTTCTGATTTTCATACGGTTTTCTAGTAATATTTTGTAAAACAGTAAATAGATTTCTTAAACCGAGCTATCGCAAAGAAGGGACTGATTAGCCAGCATTATGAATATTTTACGTACGATGGCTGTATTGAAATTCAATGTATTCTATTGAACATGATTGTGAATATTAAATCTAAGGAGTTAATATCTTTGTTATATTTCACTATTGTCAGTTATAATAGTTTCAACTTACAACTGTAACAATATTTTGAACGAAATCTGTAATACTCATGTTGTGAACATACTACGTGATGAAGTGTACCTAGTCAATTACTAAGTTTGAAAATGTTGTTATTGTACAAGTGCATACAAAAGTAAGAGCTATATCAGTTATTTTACTCTTCCATTAAGAACAATAATCTTTACTTTACTCGACCTTGTAAATAATACTGGCTCTTTGCCTTGTCGAAGAGAATTCTCAAGTTGGAATGCATCCAAACTCACCTTAAAAAACCCTCAACGACTCCACTATCTCCTGATTGAGCTCAACTCGACTTTACGATTCTGAAGCACTTTAACTAATATACGTTTTCCAGACAAGATACGATTAAGAGACAGTATAACACTTTTGCTACTGAGGAACATAGTAGTGTTGTATGACCATTATATAAGACATTGATACTCTTAGTAGTCCAATCTTTTCTTCTGTTAACAAAGAGTTTTAAGTTTATTTTCGTTCAGAGTCCGAAAGTTTTGCGTTATGAGAGAATATGAATATCCAGTAAGGATAGTACAAAATGATACGGGTTGATCATTTGCTACGAGGACTTTCGAAATTTTTTGATTTTTCAAACATAACAATTTCGGTGTGATATATTGTGGGGACTTGAAGGGTGTAAAATAAGGAAGATGATATTCGCTTCCTCATTTGATCAGTATTACACATCTGTAATGACATTACGTACATTAAAATAAAACTATAATGCAATTCTTACACAAAATAAAATTTTTATTTTAATAAAAGCAATATATAAAACTTCTTGCCTTGTTTTATTTCAGAGGTCCAATATTTGTATAACGCGAGGTGTTACTTCGATTATAACTCAAGTTGAGGTAGGCGGGTTTTCGAGTGAGCGAAGCGTTTCAAAATCTTTGTTACATAAATATTTTGGATTTTAGAAACTAGTACAATGTTAAGTATCCATTGCTAATATGCCTATCTTTTCTGCATACAATAACATAAATTAGTTTTTTATCGCCTTTTCAATTTTTATGATGGTATGATTGATAGTCAACTGATTAACCAACCAATTCAATAACAGGAAATTCGGTTTGTAATATGTGAGGCACAAAAAATTAATATATTAAAATGAGATGAGTTCAAACTTTATAAATATAGACTATCTTCCACCTCAATATCTCTCTAAGAAATAGCTGCCGTACATAAAAATTTGTAATAAATTGTACCATAGTTCCAATTCTTTATGCTGAATCGCGGTAGGAAGTAGGCTCCTGTTAACTAGACGCGGTGCGTGGACATTGTTTTTGTTTAGTTGGACCGGTAATCAGCTGATCGGTCTACGTTCCGACCCGGCAAGCCTGGAGAGGGAGTGAAGTGGTCAGTCCAGTCTTGAAGCCACGACGAGAAGGTGTACCGGTCGAGTTAGATGCTGAATTTGTTTCTTCTAACCCAATAGTTGGGATTTAGAGTAATTATTTATCGCGTGTAAATTCAAGTTCAAGTATTTTAAAATTTTTAGTGCGTTTTATTTTGCGATCTGCCTCCGTAATCTTCAAAGTAGTAAGTCCCGTACCAGCGTATAGTTAATATCTTTTATTTTATAATACTGTAATGAAAATTTCTAAAGTTTCCCATCTTTCAGAGTCTGAAAATTTAATTCACAATACTTCAAAAATTGAAGAAGCTGAAGTTTTCTTCCTCTAACCCTATAATTTCAGACTCTGAAAGATGGGAAACTTTAGAAATTTTAATTACAGTATTATAAAATAAAAGATATTAACTATACGCTGGTACGGGACTTACTACTTTGAAGATTACGGAGGCAGATCGCAAAATAAAATGCACTAAAAATTTAAATACTTGAACTTGAGTTTACACGCGATAAATAATTACTCTAAATCCCAACTATTGGGTTAGAGAAACAAATTCAGCATCTAACTCGACCGGTACACCTTCTCGTCGTGGCTTCAAGACTGGACTGACCACTTCACTCCCCTCTCCAGGCTTGCCGGGTCGGAACGTAGACCGATCAGCTGATTACCGATCCAACTAAACAAACAATGTCCACGCACCGCGTCTAGTTAACAGGAGCCTACTTCCTACCGCGATTCAGCATAAAGAATTTGAACTATGGTACATATTTTCCCTAGCCCGAAGCTGCAATCACGGTAGGAACCTGAACCTTTAAACACTCATCCCGGACTAAGTACAATAATATCCCTCCACATGCACACTTTTAAATAACAATTCTTTTTGTACTTTATCCACTAACGTGGAGGCTGTGATGTGTAGTCCGAGGGGTGATGTGGTAGGAGTGTCCGACGTCCAGTGTGGCTCCCCAGGTAGCCATCGCAGAGGGATGTGGTAGGTGAGGATGGAGTCGAGGCAGGTAGCTTCTCCAATGATTGTGCGGCCGGTGCAGTGCGGGCCGGCCTCGTTGATCTCGTGGTTGGCTGGCTCTGGTTCGCTAATAGCACTGCTACCTGCTCCTCCAATCTAATAACAATTTCAGCCAGCGAGGCATTGAGCTCTTGGAGGACATTCCTTTTACAAAATATTTCCCTCCGTATAATTGTATGGCTGTCAGTCTTTCACGGTGTTCTTATTGTACGCCTGCGCCAGTGTCACGAATGTTAAACCATTACCAGATGTTGTTTAATTACAATACAATCAATTTACAGGGATTACAATGGCACAATAATCAATTGTTTACACACAATAAACCTCATATAGTGATAAAAAAACAATATTACCCTGTCCTGCTACATTTGAAGGAACAGGGAAGAATTATCACTATCAATACAACTCATTGTATACCAAAAAATATTACCCTGTCCTTCTCTATTGGAAGGAACAGGGGACAACAACACCACAACATTACCAAAATTATCCTGTCCTTTCTAAAATTTGAAGGAACAGGGAAGAAATATATCTCATGATATATCACAATACCTCTGTGTATTTGCTTTATACACCATTACTGCCATTCATTGTCCCTGAAAATTACATGGTTTACAACAACACTCCTACCACACACTTACACTGGCATTTTATATTATGACTTCTCATCTTAGCCATACAATTTGCTGAAAATAAAAACGTCGTCACATCACCCTTTTATATTCCAATATTTATTTGTATTATTATAATAAACTACTGGGACTCTCATACTTAACTTGTTTTGTGTTTTGGGCCAAATTAATACATAAATTATATAATCAATTCTTGAAGTTAATTTAGAAATAAATTATATTGTCATTTTATTGTTTTTAGAAACCATCTTCAATTCCTTTTCAACAATATAATTGTCCTTAAAATAAAACATACTGACCTTTGCCCCGGGCTAATGTTTATTGAGTTCTCAAATTTCACATTTTGAATTTAAATTTAAATTTAGAAATTGTACCTTATTATTTGTTAATACTTTATGCACCTTAAAAAAAAGAAAACAAGCTATCTTTATTTTAAAACAAAAAAAAACACATTTTTACCAGGATCAATATTTCCTTGTTATTTCCGATAAGCATTTCACATGAAAATATTCAATCATATTGCCCAGTCCTATCTTTACTGCCGTGTCATAAACTCTTTCCCTTATCGGGCCCACTTAGTTTTCACTTATCAGAGTCACTTCGCTTTCACTTATCGGGTTCACTTGTAATTAAACTTTACGATACGGACTCTTCTGAACAAATACTTTTACAAGGGGCCGAGTTATTCCAGCTTGATTACATCCGGACCTTTTTACAATTTACACAGGACGCTCTCAACAATATTCCTATCTCCTGCCCTCATTGTTCTTGAACCTTTCTATAACCATAATTATTTTATAACCCCTTTCCGGTTACTAGCATTGTCCATATTATTAAATTTCAAAGGGGACCTCCACATTTTTCTAAGTTTATGACGGTGTCGTATTTAAAAGCATTTCCGTTCCTAAAATTTATTTCAAATATTAATTCCTTTTTGAGCAACAGATCCACATGCGCTAGCTCCATTTTTATTTATAAAATAATTTTCTTAAAATAAATCAAATATTCCAAACTCACAATATTATTCTAAGTCCTAAGTCTTACTCACTACACAAAATTATGCAGGTTTATACACAATGTTCAAGTTCATACAAGTCTTATACAAGTTACAGACACTTTCATGAATTATACAAGTTTATACCAGTTTACAAGTTCTTTCCTGTAAATAACCTGTTGTACAAGTTTATGCTCAAAAAGAAATAGCAGAGTGGCGCAAATTATGTACCGTTTTTTATAGCACATATATTTTAAATTTATATGGAGCAAATACTTTATAAATTAAACAACTTTTCGGAAATACTTGCTTTATTTCCAAAATTTAAGTTCACCCAAAAGTTTACAAACTTTTGATTCAATTTTCTTCAAATGTCACTCAATCGAACAAATCTAATTAAGAGTCTGATTAAAAAGATATTAAAATTAAAAATTAAACTAAAAATGTATACTTCTCCAAAAATGGTTTAAATTAACAAAAAAAAATAAAAAGTTCTCTTCTCAAAATACTCAAAAATTAATATAACACAAAACTTGATATTTACTTTATGACCAAAATTTAATTCAATTTTTTGAAGTATTGTGAATTTAAATTTTGGTCATAAAGTAAATATCAAGTTTTGTGTTATATTAATTTTGAGTATTTTGAGAAGAGAACTTTTTATTTTTTTTTGTTAATTTAAACCATTTTTGGAGAAGTATTACATTTTTAGTTTAATTTTAATTTTAATATCTTTTAATCAGACTCTTAATTAGATTTGTTCGATTGAGTGACATTTGAAGAAAATTTGAATCAAAAGTTTGTAAACTTTGTAAACTTTTGGGTGAACTTAAATTTCGGAATAAAGCAAGTATTTCCGAAAAGTTGTTTAATTTATAAAGTATTTGCTCCATATAAATTTAAAAATATATGTGCTATAAAAACGGTACAAAATTACAAGTTTTATTTAATTTCTAATATTTTTGTAATTAAAAGTAGAGTATTATAATTAGAAAACCAGATCAGTAGGTAACATTTTTTTCATGCAGGATTAAAGAAACCGTCCAAAAATTGGAGACTATAACCTTTCATGATTTAAGAAGGAAATATATCTGGAGGTAGCGATATATTCTAGTTATTTTAAATTATCTAAGGAGGTATGCCAAATAACCGTCTTGGAGATCTCGGGGAACGTCCTTAAACTGGATTCAGTTACATTGAGTTCCTGTTGATAACACCTTCCTGGCCTGGTACAGTGAAGCGAGAGGATTACGATAATAAAGTTTTAACAATATTATTGCGTATATCTTAACGACGCCCTGCCCTCAATGTGACATTTTATGTGACCTTGATGTCCGAAACTAGAGTAATTTACTCTCTCCAAACAAAGTTTCTCGATAACACTGCCGTAAATCGTCTTGTCTGTGCAACTAAAAGCCGGGTTGTTTTTATATATATAAGAATGGTAGCTAGTGGCTCTCTTATAAATTTCTGCGATATTAGAGGATATTTTAGTGTGAAAATGGTTTATAATAAGGTTTAATCCCTTTGATCTTAAAAATAACTTTATATATATAAAACATAAGTATAAGTGGCAATAGCCTAATTTTAATTTCAATAAATATTGAGTCACAAAAATACTTGCTCCGCCAGGATATATATTTAATTGCAATAAATATTGAATGACAAAAAGTACTTCCTGCGCCGGGAGTCGAACCCGGATCAATTACTTGCTGGGTGAATGTGCTACCGTTACACCATAGAGCCCTTACTTTTTTCCGATTCAATTATTTTGTATTTGGCCGTGTCTGTCACATATGTGTTTAAATAAGCAAACATACGCATATCAGTGTAAAGATAGTAACAGCTTATTTTACTCATTATTTAGGCAATCCCACTATAAAGGAGACATTTTAGGCTCTTAAGAAAAATTTACTTTGGGCTTAATTTACATGATTGTTAGTATGAATTGTTATGATAACAAAATATTGTTCAAAAGGTAAAAATATTAAAAATATTTAAAAATCACATTAAATCACTATTACATTTAGGTCTTTAAATTTATAATCTACAATGCCGTTTCGAAATTATAATCTGTAAAACTTCTAAGCAGTTTTGAGTAATATTGTTTGTGTATAAGAAGAAGATTAAATTTGTAATCAATGAAACAAAACAATTTTATTTTATAGAATAATGTTATAATTATATTTTTGTAAACAAAAAACATGAGTATACCGTTGACAGAATTATATAAAACACAGTTGTCCACCTCAACCTTAAGATAAAAGTATTCAACACTATACGAACGTTTATGTTGAAATCGTATTTAGGACTAAACGTATTTACTCGTTTTTGCCATTTAATGGCTACTAGCATTTGAATACTGTACTGTACTTGGCATTGAAATAATTAAAAATTTATGACAGTACGGGGAAGGTATTTCAGTACATAAATTATAAAATACTATTTATATTTGTGACAAAAAACAAATAAACCACTTATTTCAAATTGTTTTTTTAAAGTTTTTTTGATAATGGAAGGATTGTGGAGGATTTAGATTTTTTAGGAAAATTGGCCACAGTTCAGTAAAACTAGGAATAAATAACATTAAGTAAGTAATTAGTTATCGGGAACTGAGTTCTTGATCTGTTTCCTCCGGTAGATAATCTACCTAATGTATAATAAAATAAACAAACTATACCAGAAAGTTTAGGTACATATTAAGATACTAATAACGAACACATTTAATGCATGCACAATAATCTCTAAATATATACTTAATAAACAATACTATTATTAAAAATAATCTAATGGATGTATTCTTTTACCACCATAAACAATATGAAACATTCTTATTTCATAATTAATCTATAATTTGTAATAAAGGAAGTTGTTTACTTTGCAAAGTTGCTCTTTATGTTTTATAAATTATAATATTCATCAGTGGTAAATATAAACCGAAATTATTTAAGTAAATGTAGAAGGTAGACTGAGGGAAAACCTTGCACATCGCCTGAGAGAACACACAGCTAATGGAAGTAAACTTTCGTCCTGGTCTGCACTTACGTTTTTTGTGTTACAATCTAACCATATGGGCCTCAGGACTATTACATAATCATATTGTTTGTAGTTAGTCATATATTGTCAGATTAGTTTATATTAATCAAGATAAACAACTCTTCGCTCCTTAAGATTGTATTAAGATTATTTTAATAATTTTTAATTCATAAAGAATGAAAATTTTTTATAAAATCAATATATTCATATTTAAAATATATATATTTTGTGCACTTACTTTACTGTAAGTAAATAAAAACCTTTTACCACAATTAACACCTATATGGCTTACAAATCAATACCACGAAAACACTACAAGGGGTATGCATAGTTCTTTATTAATTTGAATATTGATATGGGAATAGTAATAACAATGTTTCTGGTTTTAAATAAATTGTGAATTATTTTTTTTAGTATTTTTTAGTAGCATTTTATTAAACTCCATATTCTATAACTATTTTACTGTAATTTAAACCATTATGTTATCATGTAATGATTGAATAACAAGTGCAATTGAAACTGCTTAGTGCTGACGCAGAGTAGCAAAAACCGGTGGGACTTTGATAATGAGTTGCTTATCTTGAAGTAAGTTGGAATGTTTCTCCCCTTATAATTGCAGGCGTTTCACATATCGACTCCAGATTATGCCTTACTATTGTAGACATTTGGCTACATTGGAAACTTAAAATATAAATATAATAAATATTAAATAAATAGTTATTTTTGTTTCTGGTCACATTTCAACTTCTAGAGATAGCCACGTTAGCGTTAGAGACATTTTATCAGCCCTCAGAATAAGTAAAAAGTTTTTCCCAATCCCAAAGTCTAGGGCTAACTTTCAGCAATAATAAATTAAAGAAGCTCTCCAGTTATGAAAAATCAAATTTGTCTCCAAATGACAACCTATCTATCAGTTTAATTTCTTGAGTTCTGAATTAAACTTTTTTATTCATTTTCATTGTTTGGTTACTTAGTCCAGCGTCATGTGTATTCTAAAAACTATTGACGGAAAAAGTAAGATTGTATCCTAGATGTTTTATTAGTCATTAATATTACCTCATCAGTCAGTATATACTACTAGGCAAATTTATTTTCTATGGCTTTAAAATTCCTACATATTTTCGATATAACGTTATTATAACCGTGTAAATCTCCATTAACATTCTCATACATTGTAAACAGATAAAATTATGTTTCTAATACTATGTTATTTAGATGAAAATTATCATAATATTCAACATTCAGCAGTCAAATGTTTAAATAGTTAAACGCAATTTGTATTCCGGTTTTGGATGTTCAGAAAAAATTCGAAAAGCTTGTAGGATCTTATATAAAATAGATCTTTTTAGTTTTTTATTGTAACGAATAAACGAAAACAATTAGCTTACTGTACTTATGTAAATAATTGTGCAATGGTTTTTTTCTGTGATTAGCAGAATAAAATTATGAAAAGAACCCAAAAAAATTGTATCCATCCGGTTTTAATTTAACATATGAAAACAAATGATTTTTTTTTTTAATTTTTTTATTTTTCTTTTCAGCAGGAACAGAAAACATTGAAGCTATAAAAAAATCCACAACACTGTTTAAAGTTGATGAGGCAGTTTATTTATCTTGACAGGACTAAAAGACTCATCACTATTTTGTTCGTAAAACTGTGAACTTCATAACAGTAACATAACTCGTATCTCAGAACGTACACTTGGCCGGTGTTTCACCAGACATTCCATTAACTAAGTTCTCACTGGACGGCATGGCATGCCAAATGAATTACAATCCCGCATCATAAAACATTCTTGTAAAAACTCTATTCTATTAGTTGTTACAGTAGCAAGTCGTTAATTTTTCAGTACAACTTACAATGGAATGTCATCAGTGCAACGTCACGCTTTTCTAAATTAGAACAACATTAGGAACTTTACATCTTTTTCCTTCAATCTTGCCAATTGGTATTATTACGTAATAAGTATAAGTAACTGGAAGAACTATATGGTTTTATCCATGTTTACGTCACTATTATTTCAGAAATGAGAGGTAAAATATAATTATCTTTTAGATATTTTTTTTTGTTTTGTAAAAGATTCACATTCAAAAAATGCTATTTTCTGTTAATTTTATATATTTTTTTACTTAATTAAAAAAGTTCCTGAATTATTCTATTGGGGCACATTTACATAGCTCAGAGATCATTTTGCTTCTCAACCGTTGGTGCTAGTCAGCATCAGTAGAGACTTTTGAGGAATAATTGCCTTTTCCTATTTTACATACCTATTTTAAAGGATATGTCGAAGTGACCTAAATTTATTACTGTTTTCTCTTAGCATTTAAAAGAATAGCAAATATTTAGTACTGTTCATTATAGAGTGAGATTGTCGATGAATAGTGAGTTTGTTTAACAGAGTCGATTAATTTTCCATAATCAATAAGATATAAGTAATAATACGAGGACAATTTTGAAGTAATCGGGCAGGGAAAATAACACAATATAGACGACTTTAACTAGAATAATAAATAATCCTAACATAAAAATCGCACTAAATAGGAGAAATATATTTTATATCTTTGCATTTATCAAATCCATTAAAAAATTAACATTGAAGCTAGTAAAAAACTGTACTTATTTTTGGAGCAAAATAAATTGGATACCTTTTACAATTTAAAAATTGTAGTTGAAACTATTTAAAAATATGGTTTTGTAGTCGTATTACAATGTACACACAGAAACAGTTCCTTACATTTAGCTAATACTTAATAAGATGCAAATGCAATTCTTATAGAAGTTTTCGAAATTTTAGACGCCAATGGGTAAATTTAGCCCAGTTTTCGGGAGAAAATATAACCTTTGTTTGTGCGACTCTTGTGTTCAAAATAAACCTAGGAAATCGAAGTTTCATAACTTACTTTATTTTTCATTATATTTGCTGGAACGTTGATTAATCTGTCACTCATTAATTGTAGGACACATTTTTTGCATATATCCTACACCAAAAACTTTATTCATTCAAGGTTACGATAAATTTACAAAAATTTTATTTATATTTAATAATGTTACCGTTATATTCAATTACATTATTAAAATTAGTTATACTATAATTAAAAAAATACATTTATACATTAGTATCAATGATAGTATTAGAATTCGAGACGACGCGACGGCCCGCATGTGAATTCTACCTGTCTTTCGACTGTTGTGGGAAGGGATATTTTAAGTAAAGATTAATGAAAATCAAGAATACTTGTGTATAAGAAAAATATAATTGTAAAGTATGTCGCGCTTAAGATTTAACAAGTCTTTTTTATCTTGTTAACTTTGTGATTGTTTTACAGTGTTTATGTGGGTACAGGGTTTTTGTACATTCGGATATTTTCATGAATAATACAATAAATCTTAATCTATACACATAATTATTACTTTTAGAATCTTCAAAGTATAATAGTTGATGATAAATATTAATATATTTCAATACAATACAAAAATGTAATTGTGTGAGTGTAATGATCTTATATTAGTAGGCATGGGCCTCTTAAAAACTAGACTAGTTATTATTTTAAAGTGAATAATAAGTTACATTAAATTTACAACCTACTTATGTCTTATAAAAAAAACAAAACTTTTTAAATACATTTTTAAAAATTATAATTAGGCTTTTATTGTCATCAGCACTCTAGTCTGCGTGTATACGTTTCTACGTTTGCTAACGAGATGCCTCTGGAATAGTTTCTTCAGGAGTAAAAAAGTATACAAAGAGAGAGTAATGGACGCGCTTCGTCTCTGAAACTTTTTAGCAGTGTTGGCACGAACAGTCTCAGGTGTAGCAATCTTGAATCTGAAGGCAAACAAAATGTTTTTGACACGAGCTTCGAAGTCTTTTGATACCAGGAAGTCTTATTCTGTGAAGGGAATCAAAAATGTTGCAACAAAGACCAACATCCAACAGGGATAAAATCAAGAGTGGAAATAATGTTATGATACAGGAAAATTTTCACGTCATAATTTTTAAGTAATTATGAAAATAGAATATTCAAAGAAATTTTTGTTTGGCAATATGTTTATGCGCACTTATCATTGTAAACTTACATTCCTATTGCAATCTTATTGCAACTTAACTTTTATGAATGGTTTAAGTTGCATTTTAAACAAATAGAGTTTATGCAGAAGAAGGCTGATGGAGACAAAAACTTGAATTGTAGTCGAATGGACCACATCTGTGCTTAAAATATGTTACTTTGCTCTCAATTCTTTACTAGGGGTGTTTTAAAGAGAAACTTTTGCTATTCGAATCTTAAGGAATAAATTAAGATAAATATAGAGAGCTTAAGAAATGTTTTAATGATCCAAATGTTTAAACAATAAATGTTTTAAAATATCAAAGTTTCACCCTAATTTATAAAAAGACGTTACATATAATTAAATCACTAAAACTTAAACTTAGTACGTTAATTTAGTAATAATTTCTAAAAAATATATTAACAGGGTTTTTCTTGTTACCTACTACGTTTTCCATTATACAAATTAGAAGGAAAGTAACATGAAATTTCACCAAATACACTTTGCTGAATACTAAGACGCATTTAATTCTCGAGATGTTTCGCGGAAAGACGGACAATAATGCAGAAAAGAAACTTTGCAGCCAGACAGAACAGAACATTTATCAGCCTACTGAATATATATATATATCCGCCTTATATATATATAAGGTTTAAATGCATCATTTACTATATACTATATATACTAGACAGAACAACATGGACCATCAGAGCTATACCGGTTGTACAAAGTCATCCATCTATGTAGTAATTCCGTTTACGTGTGGAATTTTACGAATTTTAAATGGGCAGCATTTGTCGTTACCAAAATGTACTATGAGTCATTTATTACCATTCTCATTTTTTGGACTTGTTCCTATTATTTAAATTTATATTGCTGGCAACGAGTGCGTGCTTCGTTTAGGCAAATTAATATTTATTTAAAACTAAGTTAACAATGGAATAAATCTGTAAGTTATGAATTATATTATTAACTCAACCCTAATGTTTTTAAGTCGCAATATAAATAATCTAGTTAAAAAATAAAAATAATATTAATATTTAGCTAATAAAATGATAAGCAGTTTTTTTGTAACCAATATCAAAATACACGGATTTATATATAATTGTACATAAGTACAAAAACATTAGCTAAATAATATGTAAAGAATTACAAAAGCCTGAAATTTTCATATTTATAATCTTCTTATTAGGAAGGTTTAGGAAAAGAAATCTTGTTAATACAATGAAAAATCTGGAACGTGAATGATAAGATATGAACTAGTTGAAGTTGAAGTAAGTTGTTTAATTATTTCCTAACGAAACTACCTATGCTACGTTAAGTGACTCAAATACCAATATAAACATTATTTTTATTATGATGCAATCTAAGGATTATTATAACGACTTGGATTGTAGATATTAAATATTTCCAGAATATTAATATTTAAAATTATCAAATAGACATCCAAGACGATATAAAATATTTTTTTTATTAGTAAGCTCCTAGTGATTATTTAGTACAATGTATTACTAAATTTGTTAACTATTAAATATTATCTAGTTTATCTAAAATAAAAATCACAGTTCTAAATAAAAATAATGGATTTATTTTAAAACTGGCTAAATTAATAAGTTCAACGTTTCAGTATTTTCATCACTCTTTTTTTCACAAAGTATTGACAAACCGTTTGGTAAATTAAAGCGGTCCTTTGGCAAGAAAACTAAATATTAATCAAATATATCAAACTAAAATTCAGAGATACCCTTCTAAAATAAATTAATAAAGTTTTTAAAATAAAAATCAAATATAACTTGGAAATAACTAACATAAAAATGTTCATTTCTAAGATCACTCACAATTCAAAAAAAAAAATTTGAACTCCTTTTTCCCTCTAGTTGAACCTTAACTTTCAAGTCTCTGAAATTCAGATTACAACTCTCTCAAACAATTATTAAAGCTCAATTAATTACCAATGAACAAATTCACTATAAACAGTTTCCAATTTAATATTAATAAATTATTTAAATTTTCAAATTTCAATTAAAGTTATTGACAAAGTTTAATTTTAATTCGCTTTTATTGCAAGTTTGGATCCACATGTAACTTGTATGATTCTATTATACTCTATGGTTCATCGAGAATTAATTATGCAGATTGCTTTGTAGTTTCTATGAATTTAATTTCTGCTCAAAATCCCTCACGGAAAAAAATTTAGAAACACGGTGCACTGTAATCAACTAATTCACGAAAATTACCAAAGAAGGGCGAAAAATTTATGAGTTGGCGCATTATATACTTCCTCTTCACATGAAATCTGCTGGACATCCGCGATGTTCTCTCATTGGTCCAGCTGTATCAAACAAGTAGAACAATAGTCGTAACAAGACAAGTTCTAATCAATTCAAGGCAGTCAACCGCTTTCCTAACAATTTAAAACTACCAGTAGTGACTTGCCAAAGGATACATATTCGTTTTTACCCTAACTTCTCACAATCTAATTAAAAAATTTAAATCCCAATATTTCGTCCCCAAAATATTCATTTAATTTAAGTTTTTAAAAAAAATTAACCAATGTAGCTTTAAAAACGCTACAGATATTTTAATACCCTCTCCTTTCGGTTACCTAGCTACTTCATTTCATTGTCATAAAATTTTATTTTAGTTTATTACTAAATTACTAACCTAAAAAATCCTACGATCAATTTATTAAATTCTCTAATAGAGAACAATTAGTAAAAAATTTTAAAATATAATAACTTGTTAATGTTAGCTACAGGATGACATCAATAAATGAAATATCTTCGAAAACTAGAACTCCACAAATAATTACTATTTAATTCGATATCATTATAAGAATTTAAAGTTTTGGAACAATTTAAATTAAGAAGTATAAGATAAATGTATGGTAGGATACAACATTACATATGTTAAAATTTAAATGTATTTGGCTTGATCATAACTTTAGGTACAGTCGATGCCTTGCTAAAATGCAAGAAAACCCTGTTAAAGACAGATATGAATATTTAGAGACTGAGCGTATATTATGTTTCAAGTGTGTTATATGTTTTATGCAAAGAATAATTTCTACAAGATGTAGGAAATAATTCATTAAAGCATATACTGTTTTTATGGCTGTATTGTTACCACATTCTCCTTGTACTTATTCGTGAATGTGCTCAAACTTCTTTTGTTTAAACTCTATGATCAAGGAGTGAATAAAAATAATCAATCATATTTTTTATCAGTAAAACGCCTTCACCTCTAGTACATTATTACTGGCTCTATGCCTTAATGCGTCTGCCGCAATGAACGTGTGAAAGAGCTATTACCTGTAATTAAGAAAATGAAACCCAGCCCCTAAAGTGATTGACCACCTTAATGGTTCAACTTCATAAATTGAGTCATTAATTTGAGTAGAACTTTGAATAAGTGGATTGCAATGAATCACTTTATACTCAATTAAAAGGTAGGAAGTCGTATATTTCAACATACTAATTAGTCACAAACTATTATAAACTATCGTTCAACAACGATTCCACAAAACAGGATTTTTTCAGCCATTATCACTTCTAGGAAATGGACAATTAAATACTATTTATTTATTGGTTTCTTAAATCATTTATCACCCTAGCGTTATGAAATATCTTAAATTATTTATTTACTACTATAAGTTTAGTTCTGGTTCTCGTAGAAACTTCATTTCGAAAGTATTATTATATACAAGGAAAAAAATGTTTTGTACTGAAATACACTTAGAATAGAAAAAATTATTATATTAAAAATTATTCATAAATACAAGGCAATCTTTCATAAAACAGGGGAAAATATTTTTGCATTTAATTCACACTGATTATTTAAAATTCCATAACTGATGGAATATTTTTAAATTTTACAACAATTATATACATTATAGTTTGTACATTTTCTGTAAAGAGTTACCAAATAATCTAACTCCATTTATTTGATATATTTCTTAGACAACAATAATATTTCGGGGTTTCTTAACGAATATAATAGAAATGTCATTTTATATTCTCCAAAGCACTAGTTATCAAAATACGACGTATGTGATAACGTTTCTAAAAAAGACTATAACCATCATTAAGAAATAGGGTTTTATTGGTTGGTTAGTGAGTGTTATAGCCATTATTAAGTTAGCTAGTGGATTGAGAATAACTGCCTGAGCCATACGTGTGATTGGGTAATCAAAAGTTTAAATAATTAATAAAAAAAAACATATAAACGCTGGAAGTTTGGAAACCAGTGTGGCAGAGATCGGACAATAGTGGAGTGAAATTCAAACCCATAAACTTTTAATTTAGGTTTTAGAACTTCCCGTTGATACCAAATATGTTACACAAAATAATAGTTTTTCGTTATCTAAAATCACCGAGTAAAAATCAAAAATCTTTTTAGTCATAAAGAAGACAGATATTCAATTTAAAACAGTTTTTGATTATAACAGTCTGTTTGGTAAATAAGGCATATATTATATAAGTTTTATAAGGTTTATTTGTTAAGTTCAGATAAACTGACAGATTTGTTGTTCAAAAACCGTAAACCCCAAGATAGATTTTTTGTAATTTGATAGAAATATTTTGTCTAGGTTTCTGAACCGTTGTAAGCAAATTATTAAAGTTTATACAATGCAATAGCCCAAGATTTTCACCACTATAGTGGGTAACCTTGTGAGAATTACATACGCACTCATCTTAGTCAGTTCAAGCTACTAACTTAACGACTGAAAAAAATTACCAAGATGAGCCACACAGTTTATCATACCTCAACTTCATATTAAACCCGTACACTACTACTCAATATTAAACCCTCAGTGAATGGTGTACGATCGAAATGTAACACGTTGAGGTAAACATTTCAGAGTGTACTGTACAGCAGTGCTGTTTGGTATACAATGTATCGATTGTGTTATTTGCTCGTCGATTTAGATCAGTAAGAATCCATGTGTGAGGTACTAATTGTTATCTGTCCAATCACTAGCACTCAAATCCAACACGATCTATCCACCGGGTGAAACACGGGCTCAATCGCGTCGAGTAGCGAAATAATTATTGAAGTTTTATCACTCGTACGCTGGATTTTTGCTAACTTTTGTAAATCGGAACTCGCGAATAATTTTATTTGGCGTTCAATTCCCCCTCAGCATTTTTAGTTAGTAATAACTGTATTACAACGATAACATGTCGTAATTATAACAGAATGAAATACATTTTTGTTGTTTTTAGTTTATTAGTCATTAACATCCCTCTTATCTGCAGTATCAAAAAATTGTTTGAGAAAGCTATAAGAGAAAGACTTGTTTTGTATCTTTATAAAAATAAATTGTTTAGTGCAAAGCAATTTGAATTTAGAATAGGAATAAATACAGAGACGGCTATTAGTGAATTTATTGAAAGGGTTAGTAATGGGAATGAATAATAGTAAAAAGGTAAGTGAATAGTTTTAGGATGTATCAATAGCCTGCAACACAGTTAATCATACAATTTTACTAAAAGAGATGCGTAATTGTGGAATTAGAGGAATAGTATATTTTTTGTTTGAAAGCTATCTAAAAAGAAGGAAAAAATGCGTGAGTGTTAATGGATGTCTTAGTGAGTCTTTATATGATATAAAATGGTGCCCCAAGGCTCATTATTAGATGCTACGTTGCATCTTATCTACATCAATGACTTAGTTATAAGGTATTATTCGTATACATGTTTCAAATACATTTCAATTGCAATTCTGTAAATTAAGTTCGTATAAACGCAATCTATCATAAATTAAACAGTTATTTATAATAGAGACTCTGTCAATTAATCGTATAGCTTTGATAATACGTGAGCTACACATTAACCAATTACTGAACGTCTGGACCTGTTTGGTAATAAATCCCTTACAAGTCTGTTGATGAAAACGTCTACCAGTAGCACAGAATATCTTTTTCTTTGTAATCATATCAAATTAGATATCTACCAAAGTACATTTACCTATTGTTATAACCCATACATTGTTATACTGTCAACAGTCCGAATTGATCTACTACGGTTGTAATCATATTCAGATATTCCACACAAAGACATAATATTAAATATAACCTCGACGACTAATTATAAGTAGGTTATTGTAGTTATATTACGTTATTCAATTTTTAAATCTTGGCATACCAAGATACGTTACTTAGTCTACAATATTATGCAAAGAAGAAGTTGGTAAACACTACGTATCGTCTAAACTGGCTTCGCAGAAGTTGCATGTAGAAGTTTAAGTCAGCTCATGTTAATTAGGCTACATGTGTTACATATATTAATGTATTGTCGTACTCAGTTCCTTTTTAAATTCATTAAGGGGAGTCGGAACGCCCCCAAAAAAATAAAATTTTATACAATTTTTTTTTATTTTTTATTTTGATTTGTTAGTTTATTCCCTTTAAAAAAATATAACTCTCACAGTTGTATCTTATTCCTAAGTTTTTCAAAATTAAATAAAAACTAGAGGGATGTCAGCTGTTTTTGGTCGGAAAACGCGTTGAGAAAGCTGACCACTTCTTTTCAGCACATTGTATAGTGCACACTTCTCTATACACAGAGAAGTTTTAACCTCTATGACTTGATTCTTACTCTGTGTTTACCTCTAATGTTTACTTGACATCTGGATTTTCCTATTAGCCTATGTTTGTTGTGAAATAAATAAAATAAAAATAAAATTAGGTGACGGTAAGGTGCTTGGGGGAAAGAAAAGACTAACAGACGCCCAAATAGACAAATTACAAACATATTATGGCCTTTGCAATAAGAAGAGGTGTAAAGAATGTAGAAGAAATGAAGAAAAATATTCGGGCCACCTACTTTCATAAACTCTCCACTAATGAAAATCCTCAACACGGTTTGTGTCCGAAAGTCGTAGACTCGTGGTGTGGTTATGAGAAAGGCTAAGGCTCAAGGTACAGTTTATGACCACAAAGATAGCCTACCTGAAGAGATAATTTTAGGAAATAAAATACATCTACAGGGCACTAACAAAATTCTGAGTTGTTTAAAATAATGTTTTACACGGACATACGCAGAATCCAAACGAGAGCTTCAACAATGTGGTATGGGCCAAAATTCCAAAACGGTTAAGGCTGGATACGTTGAAACTTGGTGTATATGATGCTGTCACTTCGTTCAATGATAGAAATAGTGGCAAACTTGAAGTTTTTCCAGAAGCTTGGACTAAGTTTATGTGATAGGTCAGTGAGTGCTTTGCGCGGAATTGATGAATTGCGACAGAGGAAAAGTGGAGAAAGCTGCGGAAGGGAATAACGAAAGAAGCCAGACAAGAAAGAAGAAAAAGAAGAATGGTTCAAAATGAAAAAGTATGATGAAGCAGATGGACCCCAGTATGGCCCAGATTGACTTTTATAAGGTAGACCTAGAGCCTCATTTAGTCTTGTTTTCACAATAAATGCGATTTCCGGAAAAAGGTTAGCATTTTTTCTCATAAAGGTACATCCTTTCTCAGGAAGTATTCAAGATACAGTACTGATATTTTTTTGCACGTAAATCTATAGGCTGATTGCCAACAATCAGACCCAATTTTCATGCAATTTGCAATCTTAGTTTTTGCTGCTATAAAACTTTTACCAAACGATTACGTGATTTTTTTAAATTGATTTGGAAAAAAAAATTTTTCACTAGGAAAAACTTTTTGAAAATTATCCAAGTTGGGTCCTGATGATTACACAAAATAAGAGGTAATAAACAAATTTTGAAAAAATTATATGACTGTAGCCTAAGTACTTTCTGATAAAAATGTACCTTTGTTAACATGGGGAAGATGGCGTTCCGACTCCCCTTAAGTCTTTAAGCCCACAACGGAGTGACATAAATTTTAAAAATAGGTATAAAATTCGACTTAAACAGACATAAAAACGTGCATTTTTTGATCATATGCTCTGCATTTTTTTCTCCATTATTTTATAGGTACACTATCGATGGTTGTTTACTTTGCCACTCTAGCAGCTCTGAGTCAGTACCTGAAGGTGTGTGCTGCCGCAGACTGTACTGTATGGACTAGTGCGTTGGTTGTTTGATTTGCCACTAGCAGTTCTGAGCAGTACCTGAAGATGTGCTGCCGCAGACTGTACTGTATGGCTGAGTACGTTAGTTGTTTGATTTGCCACTAGCAGTTCGAGCAGTACCTGAAGATGTGCTGCCGCAGCTTGTACTATATGGCCAAGTACGTTGTTTGTTTAATTTGCCTCTAGCAGTTTCTGGGCAGTACCTGAAGATGTGCTGCCGCAGCTTGTACTGTATGGCCAAGTACGTTGTTTGTTTAATTTGCCTCTAGCCAGTTTCTGGGCAGTACCTGAAGATGTGCTGCCAGCAGCTTGTTACTGTATGGCCAAGTACGTTGTTTGTTTTAATTTGCCTCTAGCAGTTCTGGGCAGTACCTGAAGATGTGCTGCCGCAGCTTGTACTGTATGGCCAAGTACGTTGTTTGTTTAATTTGCCTCTAGCAGTTCTGAGCAGTACCTGAAGATGTGCTGCCGCAGCTTGTACTGTATGGCCAAGTAAGTTAGTTGTTTAATTTGCCTCTAGCAGTTCTGGAGCAAGTACTGAAGATGTGCTGCGCACCCTGTACTGAATGACCGAATGCGTGTAGTTTGACATTGACATTGCTGATATGCTTACAATGTACTTGTTAACAGCTCAAATATGTCTGTTAATTTGGTTTTTCTACATTTCATTTTTTTATTCCTAATGAGTATTCCTTTCTTTTTTTTTGGGAAATGTCAGTTTGAAATCATTTAAAACCGACAACGTATACAATTAATTCTGAAAAAGTGTAAGAGCCTTCTCAGTGACATTACTCAGAATGACCCACCATTTTGTTTTCATTATACATATATCTATACATAATATTTCTAAAGTATATTATAGTAAATTTATAATACATTTCTAATGTTGTATTAATGGAGGTCCTCCAATGAAAGGATATTTTATGATCTCTAATTCGTGTCAATTTATGTTGTACAGTCGTAAAGTCGTATGGCCTCACGCGACCTCTTAAACCAATCAATAACGGATGAGGTGTCAATTAACTTTCCCTTAATATTCAGCTTCTTAAGAAGCTGAATATTATCAATTTTATCAATTTAGGATCTATGATTTTTTTAAACTTTTATTTGGCAATTTTGAAATAAATAAGTTAGTAATCATCATAAAATGTGTATTTTGAACTCTTTTAAATTTCTGTTGATATCAGATATTTTAAAATAATAATAAATTAATTTAGTTATTGTAATACTAAATTTCACATAATAATGTGGGCTACTTTAGATGAGTAATGAGAAAAATTGATACGTCCATTGATCGCCAGTGGTTAAAAGTACTTAAATTTATATTAATAGATCTCACTTTAAATATTTTGTCATAATAATAGATTGAAAATTAAATCCCTTATAAAAATATCCCCTACCGTTTATATACTTTTAAAATTGATAAGAACAGGGATCATGAACCTTATTAGGTAATTGAAGGTTATAGAATGGATTATTTATTCCGTATATATAATGTTCCAAAGTTGCCTTTAATTGTGTCAGTAAGATACGCAAAGCACCTGAAGACTACAGTACATTAACCTGGATGAAGAAGAACCGCTTGTCTTGGTATTGCAAGTTCTTGCAGCTTTCAATTGAAAGTGCCAAGGTTTTTGAGTCGATGAGGTGAATAGCATCTCTATTCAAAATTTAAAGCAAATAATGATTATTACATCTCTTGTATTAGAGTTGCAAACCACATTTGTATACGTAATGTACTCATTATGACCTGATTTAGTGATTGATAATTGCATTGCGGTGTACAGTTCAGTTATAGCTTAATCCACCTCACTCATTATAGAGTATTAATAAGCTTACGCCAAGCTATAATCTAATAGTTTTTATATCATGTATTAAATTGAGTTTAACTTGACATGTGTCCTTATAATAATATTAAATTTATAATACTTTTTCACTTCGTCCTTTTCATGTATAGTATTAGTAAACTTTTAAATTTTGGTATGTGGAATACACTATTTCTTGAAAATATTATCATAACTAAAATTCAGAAGTCTTTGTAAAAAAACTTATTTTCTGGCATATAAAAGATCAATCCTCAGTTATTTTAATTTGCGGTTTGCAGGTATTATGTAATATTTGTTATTTTAAATAAAAAGTTTAAGAAACCTTATTTTTTAAATATAACGTTTCATAAATATTTTTTGTGTTGATTATAACGACAAATCTATTTTCTACAAACACCAGGCAGCCCCATAAAGAAAGTAACCTTTTTTGAAGAAAGGTCTTTATGTAATAATCTTACTGCTATAAAACAGCGTTGTTTTTTAACTTATGTAGAAAATGCCTGCAAAATTCTCTAGAATTATTCATTTATTGGGCTTGAGGGAATGTATTACTATATTTATTATTGTAGTATACAGTGTGTTTCAAAATGTAGAAATATATTTCGGTAACATTTTGTTAAATAGAGAAGAAGAAAAACAAAGCTTCGTTTAGCATAAGTATATCACGGTTGGTCAGTGGTATTTTATAAAAAATAATTCTAGCTCAGAAATGCTGTTAAATTACGGATTTTAATGTTGCGTGTTTTGTTTAAATATCAGGAATTTCGTAATTTCTCTATTTTTAGTCTTGAAATGCCAGCTTTTTCCAGAAAAATTCATGAAAGCCATAGGAATTGGAAAATATTGGCCATAAAAATACTAGGTAAAATGAAAAAAAAAGTTTTAGTTTATTTGTCAATTAACGGATAATAAATAAGCGAAAGAATTTTTTTTTTACTACTCTCTTGTGCGGTATAGCATTAAATCAATAAGTATTTATTTTATTCTTATACCTAAATAAGTTACCTACATTGTTTATACTCACTGTAATATCAACATATATTAGTATTTTTAAATGACAAAATAGAGACAAGGTAATACGGCAAAAAAATAAACTAGGTATAAACATTCCCAGGAAGCGGAGGTTGCTACTTTTTATCTCGAGGTTATAACTACTTTACTTGAAGACTTTCATTATCATTATATATTTATATTACTAATTTGAAAGTCATTTAGGATTCAGTTTCTTGTGAGTTCACGTTACATCGATGAATAAGAAATTTAGATGTCTGCTATTTGCAAGATAAACCTGGTCTAATTTTAACTGTTATTAGAACCGGTTTTACACTAAATACCTGTGAAACCCCTAAAATTAATAGGAATCTTAATTAATTATGTAATTTAGTATTTACGTACATCATATTTTAAAAAAAATCACTGTATATATACGTTTCAAAGTTATATTTAAACTACCCGTTTATTCTTAATAAAAGTCTTACCCAATTTTTTTTTTTCTGCCCTACAACTTAAGAGTGTTAAAGTACAAAAAATAGTATATTGAAGAAAGGAAATATAAAAATACACGTAGGTAGAGGGAAAGAGTAACGATTTTATTCTCGCCGTTGAAACGTAGCATAGTGTAGCCTATATTATGTATTTCGGAAATACGAAATTCCTACATAGTTATTGTATTGTCAGAGTATCAACTAAAAAATAAAAAAAACCCCAAAATTAACACGAAGTTTATGGATACCGCTTAAGGTGTTTATGGTGGCATATGGTTTTTTAATCAGATGTTTATTAGTTAAACTCCATTTCATCCTCCAATTTGGGGAGTGCCTGATTAGCCGATGCTGGTCCTAAGACGTTGGACTTTATAGTTCTGGGTTAGAGAGATAGCGCAGGTTTCCGAAATCCTGTCTGTCGAACCGTTGCACTTTTTTATACAGTACACATCGACCTCTGTACTCGTATCGACTCTCCCCTTCTGCTTGTTCTGTTTGATATAGATCCTTCGCACAGGACACCAGATGGCCCATGAGGACAGGCTAGAGTAAGGCTTTAAAAGGAGGTAGCGAGGAATTATCCCTTAAAAAAATAAAAACAAATTGGCGACTCCTGAAGAGGCCTATGAAGAAAAAACACTTCTCAATTTAGAGTTTAACTGGATCAGCTGCTGGGTAAAACCTACAGACAGTTCTCTTTTGTTGTGTAGGTGATCCTCTGATATTTTGAAAAGATACAGAAATATAGTTTTGAGGAGAAGGTATCTTAATCCACCGAAATTTTTCTAATTTGTTGCAAGTGAAGTTAGGTAGGGTGGCTATAGGGCTAACACTCATGTCAAAGGATAGCTTTAGAGCGTAACTGCTACTTAGGATTGGATTATCAGCTGATATGATTCATGTCCCTTGCAAGCAGCATGCATGCTAAGAGCCATGATATTAGTGTTCTATATTAGTTATCCTTTAGCATACTGGTCTATTGGTTAAATTTAAGAGTGCTATTACTTAGCTCTAAATTTTTCCGTAGTGATAATAAGAATCTTTGCTTATACTATTTCCCCTTTCAATATTCTTTAAATTAATATTTTTGAACATTATGTATATATACAGAGCTAATCAAATTACTCAATCTATTTTTATGATTCCCACAAAAAATTTTGATAGCAATTGCATTTGATTCGAGAAAAAATTTTTAAACCTTCCGTTTTATTATAGAAAACTTTTTACAGTTAAAAACCTAAAACGGTATATTATTAAAAAAAATAAACACGAGATTAGTATAATAATTGTGTGTTTGTGTACTCTTTCATCTTAGGCGTACTAGTGAAGGGTGGATTTTCGAAGAAACGTCCCATTTTGCAAGTACAGTTTTTTTCACCAAACAATTGTTGATGGTAGGTAACAATTCAATCTTTATAGTGTTGGATGTTGGTGAGTTCCATGATGGTTAATTATTTTACGGTTCTGGAGAGTAGCGGGATTAGGCCATGAAGTGCAAAAAGTGTAGGAGATTATTGCTGAAACATACCAAAAACATTCAGGGACTCTACTTCTTACCAAATCTTATTGAATCAAACGTATTATACTATTTTTTTTTCAAATGCATTACAAACAGTTTCCCTCTTATCATAAAACCTACTAATAAACCGCGATGCGAAATGTTGCCCTAAACACACTCAGCAAGGGACCTTTTTTGGAGATCGACCTGATTGGGTTTTTATAAGTTTAATAAATAAAGATTTTTACCTATGCGGTTTTAATATTATTTCCGTTATTTAAAACAGCTTTCCATCGGAATGAGCCTCAATCTTTCCATATCAAAGGTCTTGAACCTGCTTAATAAATTGGAAGCCACGCGACACTTGCAGGTTTCATATAAATGTTATAACTCATCTCAGTATGGAAATATACTTAAATCACTCTCTCAAACTATTTAGTATCAGAAATCCGTTAATCATGTTGTATAAAATGTTAATCCTCAACTTGGAATATTATCGTAGGATATTGTAATGAAAAATACGCTTACATCATAGATCGCGTTTACTGTCCATTACAGTACTATGTTAGATTTAAAATAAATATACAATCATGTGGGATAGAGGCATAATCCACCTCCAAACTGTCTTATAATCGGAGATATCAAGAATTATTGCTTATTAGATAATTTGGTTTATTATTTATTCCTTTTCATACGCAATGATTTGAACTATGTTATTTATGAACTGCTACTACGGAAAAAAAAATTATTAAATATTAAAGATTAAATGTTGTTCTTTTGTAACTAAGGGCATTTATTATTTATACAATGGCTTAATATTGCTGTGTTCATAAAACGTTTAATATTACACAGTTATAAACTGGGTAAACAATAACTTAATTTTTGAAGCACCAAACAAATTAGTTGCCCTTGGAGCGGAAGAGTGTGTTTAGACACACTGACCACTGACTGCTTATTATTGGTGGGGGAAATATTTACGTAACTTAATCCACAGAAGGGGGGGGGGGGGGGGGGACAGTCTGAGTATCTGTTGAAAAACAACAAACACTTGCACTTTCCCGCATGTGATAAAATCATCCAAGTGTTTTACCTTTAACTGTGCGTTGTCTTGCCAAGATCTTCTGTGGAGATATCTATTTATTAAAATTATAAAATGTCAAAGTAACCTTAGCCTAATGTAACCATTGTAACGGAGAATGGACGTAAACCGCGTTATTATATTGAAACAATTATTTTAGGTTCACCCAAACACAAGCACTTTCTGGTTTCCAAGAGATACTTGATGTGTGTTAATAATATACGTAGTTTTAGTAAACATTAAGAGAAGAACTAAATCGTTTACTGCGTATTATAACTAGTACAAATGTTGTTAGATTCACGGGAAGAGTAAGTTATAAAATATGAAAGTTTCTTATACAATCATTGAGTATTTTGACACTCTTACCTGCAGTTCTGATACTGAAGTCAAGATCCGAGCCTAGTACTAGGCCGAGTGGGCGCCTGGTGAGGCGTCAATATTCTTATAAGCCTCACTAAAGAAAGAAAATTTATAAAAAGTTATAAACAGTCATAAGAAGAATTATGCATCGATAATTAATGTTATAGCAAAGAAGAATGTATAGACTTGTTATAGGTAAATTTTATGAAAAATTTAATAAACGTTTATATTTAGTTATTACTGGTTTAGCGTGGATAAAATTTATATAACCACTTTACCAACTATACTACATTAATTAAAGGCATACGTTATTACTTGTTATAGTCCCCACCAAATTTAAAAATATGGGATAGTTCTTTCGTGAAATTTGTTCATGTGTTGATATCCTAAATAATATAAGCTTTATGTTTTTTTAACTTATGTTATCTCAATAATATAGCTTTTGGTTCTGCTCAATCATGTTCAACGATTGGATTCGCCGCAGTTTATCTTTATGTCATCACAGATAAGCCCCAATTCGTTGATTTTAATACAAACTTTGATTTGCGCATTATATTAGCTCAATTCAAGTTAAAAAATTCATATAAACAGTTACTCGAATAACCTTTAAAAAATATACTAAGACAAACACGAAAAATGTTCTAGATTTATTTGCTATCCCCAAACTGTCTAAGAGACAACAAACATTCTCCATCGCCCTATTTTAGACATGTATGCTTAAGATATACTTTAAAAGATCCAAAGGTGGGTCATGGTATGTATGTTATTATGTAGGCTGACAAGAGCTCATTTTTAGAAGAAAAAAGCTAGACAATTACTAAATACATTCAAATCTGAATTAATTTACGTCAGGGTAATAAGAAAGGAAGTGATTTATCCTAGATTAGACTAGTTTTTGGCCAAGGGTTTGCCATAACCTGTTAAACACTATTTTGTAGGTAAACCATTGTGGAAACGGAGAAGATAGCAGAGTAGAAATTTTACAAGGCAGGTGCTTGTATAATATTTCTACCTTGTATTAAATAAAGGCTGAAAGGCAGTTAACATTATTACTTTATTGACAAGAGAAACAAAATCTTCAAGATTTTAATGATTTTTTTACGCCTTAACATCTTTTTACACTTCTATAAAATTTTAACTTGTGAAATAGAAACATAAACAATCCAACTCCCATTTTCTAGATTTATTAAATTTACAAAAAATACAACTGGCCATTTTGAATTTGACATATATAGAAAATCAACACAAAACGACAAAAATTTATCCACATTTTGATTCATTTCATCCCCCTTAACCCACAAAAAAAGAGCAGCTTTTCATCAGGTTTAATTCCACAGGATATATACATTAACCCCTCTATCAATTGAAAATTATAAAAAGTGAAGTAAAGAAAATTAAAGGAATTGCATTATTTAATGCGTTACAAAATTGAAAGGATTTGATAACATGATTAAAAAAGAAAAAGAAAATTATTGAAAGAAAATTTCCTAGTACAACTCTCTATCAATTAACTAAATTGCAAAGAAACCCTGGAAAAATGGATTATCTGTGTCTTTAACCAACAATTTAACTACAGAAATTGGCCTATAAAGTTTTTTAAAACACATGCCAAGTATTAATGATATCCTCAAATTCCAAAATAAAAACTAAAAAACATATTAGGAATATCCAATAGAATTAAAATAGATTATGATGATGAAAAATCTGGAATAATCAAATTAATTGTGGAAGCACTGTTATATTTAAAATATAATTGGCCAATACAAAAAGGAAAATAAAAAACGAGAGTAAAGGAACATAAAGCATGTTCTGAAGTATCAACCAAGAGGGAAAGATCGTCGCCATGGGCGAAACATGCCCTTCATACTGGGCGACACTGCTTTTCACAAGTCAAATTAATTAAAAAGAAGTCAAAAACAACAAATTTCTTGGATGCTTACG
Source organism: Homalodisca vitripennis (assembly GCF_021130785.1). Lineage (NCBI taxonomy): Eukaryota > Metazoa > Arthropoda > Insecta > Hemiptera > Cicadellidae > Homalodisca > Homalodisca vitripennis. The sequence goes on from NW_025779868.1 coordinate 45,350, forward strand.
AAAACTATTTTTGAATGCAGTAAGAACCAAAATTATCTAGTAAATAATGAGGCCTGGACCTCTCAAAAATTCTACCCGTTACTGCCTTTAATCTAAAGAAATATAAATTTATTTACATATACTAAGTAGACATTAACTTCCTGGCGCTTTAAATAATCTAGATCTCTATTGTATTTTCTCAAGACATTATGTTTTTTATTTAAGTCTAAATTGTTTGTATTATTTACTTTACTTTTTATTTCAAGTTATGTGGGTCTGACGATGTGTTCTGTTGGGTCTTTGAGCAACGACAAGGCCTCACAAAATAAAAACTTTTTCATTTTATTGGGAGTGTTTTTATCATAGATATTAAAGCGAGTTATCATTAATAGTATAAAGTAATAATAGGATATTATTACATTCGATCATATGTGTTTACTTACAAAAAATTAACAATAACCAAAAACATGTAACGATGTTCGAAATCCTGAATTTCCTTTTTACATCATACCTTCGTCAATATTAAAACTTATTAAAAAACTAAATGCCGTATGAGAAACCAGTAATAGTGGAATATAACACCACAAAGACAAATACAAAATTTAAAATTGAGCTGTAATTGGTTCCCTATGATGGTTTTAAACTTTTTTTAAATCCTCTCCAAATAGGGCCTCACAATATACGCCAGATTGTATTTCCTGGTTTCATGGAAATACAATCAGTGAGCAAGATTCGGCACTTAGTAGTTTTTCCTCGATAAAAAAAAACAATAAATTACATCTTACCTTTTACGGCAGATAGCTAAAGAAGGAAGCAGGCTACGTTATCCATATCCATACTACCTTAACTAAAGTTACAAATGCCTTTAAGTTTTAATCAGCCTTTACTGTTTTTTTAAAATTTATAAAATTTTACTTACAAATATGTCGAATATTTCTATTTGATTGTTGTTATACTTTAACTTTTTTAATTATAAATTGTTACTTATAAAATGTGATTGAGACAGTATTGTTTACATTTAAAATTGAATGCCAAATTACAAGTACCCACACTATTCTGTAATAAATTTAATGTATTAAATTCACTTGACAAATTTTTCATTTTTAAAATTTGTTAATTAAAATGTATGAGTAGTAGTATTGATTTACATTTAATAATTGAATGTAAATACAGTACACACTATTCAGTATTAAATCTCAATGTATTAAATTCACTGCCCAAATTTTTCATTTAAATTGTTACTTACTAATAAAATGTATTAGTACAGTATTTGTTCACATTTTAAAATTGAATATAATTATATTACAGTACACAATATTCAGTATACATCTAATGTATTAAATCACTGCAATTTTTCATTTAATTTGATACTTTATAAATGTATTAGCAGTCATTGTTAGACATTTAAAATTGAATAAAATATATACAGTACACCACTATTCAGTTTACATCTAATGTATTTAAATCACTGCAAATTTTTCATTAAATTGTTACTTAAAAATGTGAGATTAGCTGCTATTGTTACATTTAAAATTTTGAGGGTAAATAAATATATTACAGTACACACTATTCAGTTTTACATCCTAATAGTATTAAATCACTGCAATTTTTTCATTTAAATTGTTACTCTAAAATGTGATTAGCAGTATTGTTACATTGAAAATTGAATTAACATATATACAGTACACACTATTCAGTGTATCATCTAATGTTTTTAAATTTCACTGACAATTTTTTCATTAATATTGTTAGCTTAAATTGGATTAGCAGTATTGTATTACATGTTATAAATTGAATAATAATATATACAGTACTACACTATTTTCAGTAATAAATCTAATGGTAATTAATATCACTGCAATTGTTTCATTTAAATTGTTCACACTTAAAATGTATTTAGCAGTATATTGCTTACATTTAAAATTAGCAATAAATAATATACAGTACACACTATTCAGTTATACATTCTAATGTATTAAATCACATGCAATTTTTCATTTAAAATTGATACTTCAGACAATGTATTGTGCAGTATTTGTTACATTTAAAATTGAATAAAATATATTACAGGACAATCACTATTCAGTTATACATCTAATGTACTTTAAATCACTGATCTTTTTTTCAGTTTAAAATTGTTACTTAAAATGTATTAGCATGTATTGTTACATTTTAAAATTGAATAAATAATATACTAGTACACACTATTCAGTATAAATCTTAATGTATTAATTCAACTTGCAATTTTTCATTTATAATTGTTACTTAAAAATGTTATTTAGCAGTATTTGTTTACATTTAAAAATTGAACTAAATATATACAGTACTCCAACATCTATTCAGTTTACATCTAATGTATTAAATCACATTGAAATTTCGTTGAATATGAAAACACAAATCAAAAGTACACACAATAGTCCACTGTGTTTGGCTTACAAATCCCGACTAAATTTGCTGGTTTTACTAACTCAGTGGCGGGAAAACTGCATCAGCTGAGTGTTCCATCTAGAGCAAAAACCTTCGTGTATTTTTAAATAATAAAATATAAACCTCGAATGTATTTTAAAACCTACCAGGCTTCTGTTTAAAGTGGTTTTTTTTTTGGAAGATTCTCTCAATAATGCTTACTGGTTATTTCAGCTTCGCATGGAGCTAAAATTGTCTTAGAATTGATTATTTTAGTATTTATTTTTTTTCTTCATAAGTGTAACCTCTCGCCTAGGTGTCAATTCTACCTAAATTCTCAAATAATCAAAATAATACTATAGGCTGCACATCAACATAGGTTATTATTAGGTATTTGTAGTTAAGATAAAAGGAGAAGTATGATTTTTGTCCCCAAAACATTACGAATTCATCAAAAATGTTAGGGATTTAGGCCGACTTGAAACTTAATTAATCTAGGGTTGTTAAAACTAATTCTTTTAGCAATGGAACTAGGTTATGACATTGATATGAACATTATAAATTTGTAAAAATAAAAGTAAAGCCAAACGTGGAAACAAATAAAGTGTTACACTCGCGGGTCACTCATAAAAAAACAATAAACAATTTTTAATGGGACCATTTATTGTATAAATAAAAAAACTAAACATTTAAGGTTGCATATATCTTATGCACAGTTTAAATAACTCATAAAGTTTCACAAGAGTATAAACAAAATCCCTTTTTTAGCTTTCTTAATTTGTACAACTTAAATAATTTTTTTCTCATTATTGGTATGTAGATTACTGACATTATTGAAATTGGCTTTTGAAATGAACCAATTAGTTCTCTTTAATAGTAATTATACAAAAGGCTCTTTTAACACCAATCTTTTCATAAATAAAGAAAACTTAGTTTACATGTTTTATGACATAATACATTATAAAATTGATATGCCGTAAAGCCATATGATCTAACCTTAAAAAGGAAAGAATTAAAGCCTAACGAACATTGTTAGAAAAAAACGTTATAGTATAATTTAAATTTAAATCGATTAAAAATACGAAATTAAAGAGTAATCAAACTTTCAAAGGATACATACACATTTTCAACATCCGGGAATTAAAATTCTTCTTCCTCGAGAAAGAAATAATTAACTTTAAAATATGGAATGTATGAAACATGAATAGAAACAAGCACAGTCAGTTTAAAAAATACTAAGTACAGAGTAACTACTCAATGTTTATTAAACGTATCAACATAACCAGATTATTCAATGAGTTCTTAAATTATATTTGTTTTATTTTCAATTAGTTAGTTTTATTATCACTATATTAATAATATCTTGACTATTGGTTTTATGAGTCTTGCTGAAGAACATCTAAGTACAATACTGTAGAGAAAAACTCTCGCCTTCAGAGTCCCAATAAACGTTAATGTTGAGTCGATATTGACAGGCAGCCTTAGGGAGGGTTTTGTGCTTGGTCGGAAGAATTGTAGCCTTTATTGGTCTTATTAAAAAATCACATTTTTTATTTAAATTTTGGGACTACATTTTAATAAGATTATTAGTATTTGAACATATCTTTTTTGAGAAATCCGAACGCAGGTTTATTGTTTACTTTCTAATATAGTAAATTAATATTACGGCGGTAATTCCGGTACAGTATCTTGTCCTACTACGGGAGATGGGACTCTTGGAGATTGTATGAGTTCGTTTCACTAAGATTTAAAAAATCTTGACGGCCTTAGACATGCCTCGATGGGGGTGTGACACCCCTCTCATGCCTGTCTCTTACTTTGACTTACTTTGACTAGAGGAGACTGGACTCAGAGCAGGCTTTCCCTTCTTCCTAGGGAACTTGACTTAAGATTAGTGCCCTAAATTTTTCGTCGCATGAATCTCGACAGCTCCTACCCATAAATACTTTACCTATCTCACGAATATTACTGTCACCAACGGGAAGCAGGGCAAAAGGTATAATTGTAGGACTTGGTAAAATGTTCGTAATCTTCTTGTCAGAAGGTTTGAATTTAATTTCATTGTATTACTACAGGTCTGAAGGAAATTACTTAATAAAAATAAGGAAATACACTTTGATTTAACTGTGTTCCTTTGCGTAAATTATGTAGTCTGTTAGAATCGAATTATAACCTGCATTGTTGAATTTTTAAGTTATTACTTCGCAGTGAGCATGGATCTGACCCAAGATGTTATTACCAACCATACATGACTTCATACTCAATATTTTTGCTCAATTGTTTTAAACACAATTCACTTTGCAGCGTAAGCTACGCCCCACGTTTTTCTTGACAAAAAATATTTGGGTATTTTCAAATTAATCTTACTATGTAAACAGTATAATACTATAATATGCCATTTTTTATAAATTACAAGAAAACACTCGCCTTTTCAGTATTCAAGGAAAAGGCTTAAAGTATAAATTTAAAATTTTGCATTTAATTCCCTGATATTTTACAGATTTTTTTTCTTTTATGACTATTTTTTTCTTTTAAAATAATTTTGTTTTCTTCTTAATACTTATGTTTGTTATAAGCTGAACATGATTGTTAAACATACTAAATAAATTCTCATAATGCGTATTCCATAAAAGAGATTGTACCATCCCTTGATTAATGACACCTGTTTTATTAGGCTTTTAGTTAGTTATGACAGTAATTCCTTAAGTTCTCAAATTAAATATGTTATTAATATGTTAATTATTCGCTGTTTTATATTATTATGAGACAAAAACAAGATTACTTTCTTGTTTTAGAAGGAATTCTTGGAGGATGCATTTTTACTCCTCTTCACATGGGTTGATGTAATTTTTAGGGTGGGATTTAGGATCGGAGGTAAGGTACTAAACTGTGTACCTTTAATTGGGTACGCTGCATTATAAGGGCCACTGTATATATGTTGTACTTATCAAGAGAGTTGAGTTTCGTGGAGGTTGATGGTTTGGCATGGGGGCATGATTCCAGCCTTTTTTATCTTGTAACATACAAAACCGCAGCAAATCTTAAGAGCATGAATGTTGAGCCCTACAAACATATACATTACTGATTTTAAATAAATATATAATGCACTTTTTGTATATTTAAGTAATAAGACTAAAACCTATTAATTAGAGGATTTTTAATTTTTATGTTTTATTTATTCGAAATTTAAGAAAAAGCATACGATCCCAATTTAAATGTCTCAAGGAAGTAAAAATAAAAGAAATATGGCCTGTGATCTAAGACCATATCAACAAGAAACGGTTTACTACATTGAATCCACAATTCCACTCTACGGGGGTTTTTACAATTTTAATAAGTTGTTAACAACATTTGATACTTTAAATGTTGTCTTATTATTACCAAAAAATACTCTTTCGTACTCGAACTATGGATATTTAGAGATGAATCTCCTAACTGAGGGATTTATGCAAACTCCCTAACAGAAAGGTTCCAGAATTGCTGTTGTGACCTGGGTAGATCAGATGGGACCTCAAACTAGCCGGTATAGCAAATACGTGCTGAGGTTTTTTAAAGTTCAAAAATTTTTAATAATTTTAGAGGCTGTTTCCCGCGGCTTCGCACGGCTTTTCGTAAGTTTTTGCCCGCGTATTGAGCATTTCTGGTTGAAGTAAATTATATTTCCAACCCCGATGTAGATTTTACCTCTGATGTCACGATTCAAGAAAATATAGTCAAAAATGCTATTGTACATGCTTAATGTATTTATATTACAAAGTGGTTCTACCATCAACCCTTTTTTAAGTTCAACCAAAAATTTTGTTTTAGACAATTATACATCGTAACTTTAGCGCCTATCAAATAGTGTTTAACTGTTTAATTATACGTATCTATCTCGTAATTGCAGGTTTTTAATGTGCAGGCGCTTTGAAAACTTTTCTTCTTTTTATTCGTTTATATTCACGACATAAGCGAATAATTCAAGATAATAACTATCCTATCTTCTATATAGGTTAGGGCTATATTACCGGATTACATGTGAAATTTGATTGAAATTGGTTCTGTCGTTTTGGGAGTTTATTGGCAAACATTCATCAGTGAGCTCAAGAATTTTTGATCTTATATAAGATTTATTGAAGTCATATTTCTGTATGTGTGTATATTAAACACTCGTGACTCGTATGATATGATGTGGTCCTAGAAATATGAAGTCTGGGTAAAATTTTGTAAAGATTTTTTTATTGACATTTATCTATTAATGATAACATCACCCTTAAAGTTAATTACTTTCCGTATTGTCTTCAATTCTCTAAATCCTACTATACCCTTTCCTGCTTCCCACAAGTCTTAATTGTACAGCTGGTCTTTCCAACTTTCCTTTTTCACATGTATTATTCAGAAACGGTTTGACAGTAACCCCACTGTGGCTCTATGTAACTGTTTTTAGTTTCAAAAATCTATATAAATTGTATTAAATTGCTGTCTTAATATGTATGCATTAAACTTTAGCGACGACGAGCAGTAGTAAACAACACTTTGAACGAAGTTTATCATAAACATTATTCATATATAGTATCTGCAAGAGACAGAATGTGTTTCATACCTAAGTACAGTGTTTATCTCTTGGAAACTAAAAAACTGCAAATTGTAAATTATTTAGGTTTTTTTATGTTTGTTTATAAGATTATCTCGTGCTTAATTAATCTACTTGCTTATGAGAATATTAGATCACAAAAAACAATCTATACAAATATTGACTTAAAACCACATGAAATCTTGAATTGCACTAAACGTGGGCCGCACAGACATGAATTAAAACCAGATTTCGACTGTTATCATAAACTAATATTACAACAAATTCTTGATGGATAAAAGGGAACAGCGGTGTTTCCTACACATTATAAAATTATGACTATGTTTAGGGGCGGTTGATTCAATTGGAGGTTTGAGTAGTTTTGTTCCAAGTTCACCTTCCTTTTATTGCAGTGTCTGGGGATCTGTTGCGATCCAACCTCCAAAAGAAATCAAAGGAAAGTCCGTCGGCGAAAAAGCTCAAACGAAATAATTAATTCCCTTTGGCATCAGGGACATATATAAGCAAGGGAAATTATATTCTGAATTTTCTATTTCTAAAATTACTTTTTCTTGCTTCTAATATATAAGTTGTAATCTTTCTATATACACTTTAAGCTATCCTTAAAACGGTTGATCTTTTTTATTCTGTTTACATTCACAGTAGACATATTATTCTTTGTCTTCTATACTATGTGTCAATCCTGTTTTGTTTTAAAAAAAAAATACAACAAAATAAATAAAATAAGGAATCGCTGTATAATCTTGATGTACATTTCGATTCCACAACTTGTGGTTATGGTTTTTAGTTCGAACTATGTATTTTGTTGTGATTATACCATACATAATGTAAAATTAGATGCGGCGTTTAAAAATTTATATTCAATTTATCAGACAAACACGGGGTATTTTAAATTCTCACGATTCAGGTTTAGGGTGTGTATACCATATTTGGAATCGGGTTCTAATATTAATATATTCCATTTATGTTTTAAAAAAAACAATTTTTGATTCAAACTACATTTTTTCTCATTTAATTCAGTATAATAGTAAATGCCTCTTAAAACAAGTTACGTGTCAATATAAATGGCAATAAATACTTAGCAGGAAATTAATAGTGAGTATCACAAAGAAAACAAATTCATATTGCGGATTTTAATATTTCTAAAAAGTGAAATATTTTCAAGAGTGTTCGTATATCCTATTTCTAATCTGATAGAAGTTTTTCAATTATCTAAATTACTATAAACTGAATGCTTTACAATACAGTTACTCGTCAACAAGAGTTTTTAAAAATAGTGTTAATAATTAAACTAATTTTAAAACCAAATTTGAATTTCACAGAAGCGCTCGGAGTTTTTTATGGACAAGTATAAAAAGTAATTCGTTTCGGAACCAATGGCCGAGGAGCAGTGTTGCTACTGTAATTTTATTTAAATTTTTTTAAAGTTTAATTGATTGTCAATTTCCCAGAGTACATTAGACATTATTACTAGGGAATTAATTTAATTTATTTTTCATTTAATTCAGTTATTAATACAGTAACATTTATTGACATGTTCTCTTTGTATTTTGTCAAGGTACAATATTTAAGACAAAAATGTATATAATGAACAGGTATTACTATGGCATAATTATGAGTTTAAAAAGCCAATAAAGAAATAATATATTTTCAATATTTGCTTTATAGACTATCTTTATATAATGCGAAAAATTGGTAGAATAATTTACTTTAAAGGTGTATTTGCCTAACAGCTTGTTTTGTAAAATACGTTTAAAAATTATAATAGTTTCTTTATTACCATAAATGAATTTATATTTTAGGAACTTTTTGTAAGTGCAATTTTAATTAATTTACATTGAACAGATTTATATATAATATATATATGTACTTATATCTATATTATTATTATATATATATGATTGTATATATATATATATATATAGTATATCCTTAATTGGCTGCTGAAACGTTAGTGAAGCCTATTATCTCGCGGGTGGGAACTGGAAAAATATTAGTTTCCTGTGCCTGACTATCCATCTGTCCACACACCCGTCTCGGAAAGCGTAATGTCACAAGTCTTAATTTATATACAGGGTGAGGTCAGAGAAATATGGTAAAATATTTTAAGACGTGATTAGTACAGCTTAAAAAATAAGAAAAACATATTATATAAAGGTGAGGTTCTCTCGGTAACGCTACATTAGGTGAGTAATGATACTGTCGAAAGATTTTTGCTTCCTTTTGTTTTCTGTTTACCTTGTTCATTCTGAAATGTTTTTTTTTTTGTTATTCCTTTTTAACTCAAATAAGGTAGGAGATTATAAGGGAAAGTCATCCTGAAAATCCAATAAAACACCTCTAGAGGTTGCAGTATGGGGATACAGCTTTTATAAAAAAAATTTAAAAATTGCGCCAAAATCTAATAAACAAAAATACTGCCTTAAATGGTTTTTATGTCCTAAATAAACATTGTTAAATGACCAATAAACCAAAATTTATTGTCCTATATTCAGACCATTTAGAATTTAATTCTGAAAACAACCATAATAAGCAAAGTTAACTAATATGTGTAATAAAAGTTATGAAATTGACTCCTTCACTATTACACTACACAGTAAACTTTTGACTTGTTTTATAATAAAGAATGAGTATTCTGACTGTGGTAACAGCTGGTGAAAAAAGAAAAATATTTTTAGTTTCAAAATTTTATTTCTAAAATACAATAAACACATATCTATTTAATTGACTTTCAAGTGTCTCAGAGTAGGAGAACCCGTAAGATGTAAAGATGATGCTCAAAATTACATTCCATTGTCTCAAAATTGCACACCTGCGTTTCAGGCGCCTTCTCATCGAGTTTCGGACCCGTTTAAAAAATTCCAGGTGTTCTGTTTTAATGCGTTTCGATTTCCATTAGAAATGTTTAATCGTGAGTTCTTCACAAATGGTACTCTAATGGGGGGAAGAGGCGTACTATAGTGGTAACCTTGATGGGCAACGAGATTAATCATAGAATACATTACCATTTTAAAACAACTTTGCAAACTATTATTAAGACACTTTATCATTGAGAAATTCCAGATACATGTTTGTATAAAACTATCAAATTTAATTCGATATTGTACTGGAAAGTTTGCAGACAATCTCAACATAATCAGTTACGGTGGCTTCGGTACCACGCGGTTTGGATATTCTACTACCTTTCGTTTTTATAATACCTAGTCAGATTTCACATTATGCCAATCATATCTTATGTAAGAATTTGCTTTCCCCACCAATCTATAACATTGGCTATTCCCGAGCGATGAATAGAGAACAGAGTAGACTTTAAGTAATAAGGCGGCATACACTTGTTACTAATGGGTCGATTGTTTTCATCCAAAGGATAATTCGATTATTACAATTTGTTTTAACTTCATATTGCATTTCAGACGTTATTAGGCTATTTTTAAACATAATTAAGAATCAAGAAGTAACTAATATTTTTAGATTTTTAAAATGGCGATGAATATGAGGGAACATATGTAAGATATTTCTTCACAATTGAAGAGATTTGTTTAAGATAGCTTCAATATGTGTTGTTTTGGCTCCTGGTAAAACATGGGGAGAATTCTTTCCTCCATTTCACCTAAAAGGGTTACTTATCTGTTATCAAGCGGGGCAAAGTTATTAAATATTTTGTAAGGTTTCACTTTGATATTAAATCTAGACCTTCAGTTGGTTTTTGGTGTTCTTTTATAATCGTTATTTGATAATATTATGTGTGATTTTAAAATTGTAATGTACGAGATTCATCTTGTTACGGCAATTTTATTATAAACTCATTGTGGTGGTCACGATTTTACATTACAATCGAAGTTAAATTAGTATTACTAAATTTTTTGATAATAGCACAATCGACATAATGAGTGTAGGGCCGACTCTTAAGTCACCCCTTAGAGAAATATAATGGACTTTTTCCTCATAACGTGTAAGTTGTTTATGGATGTAATTTTGTAGAAATAATCTTGGTACGCAACGTTTGTTTAACAATTATTCTTTTGAGTATTGAGGTTGGGTGTTTACAAATATTTATGCGCTACAAAAAGGAAAACAGCAGGTAGTATTGAAATAACTGGAGTCATGAATTAATAGAAAAAGTAGAAGATACCGGTCACAATGTTATGTATATGAACACTGCAACGGGTAAATAAGTGCATATAAAATCCATTATATTTGTTTAAAAATTAAGAAATAATGAGTGCATCCGTTTTAACATTACAGTACTGTAAATTTTACGATTAAACTGAAAAACCACGCTTATCGGTATAATCGATTTCTGTACATATCAGAACAAATCTTATTAGTTTAAATTATTTTTTAATTTTAAAGTTATTATTATTCAATCTAGTTATTTTATTCATAATTGAATTTCATAATGCAAATACCATTTCTTCAGTGTACGTTTTTCTAAACACAAACAATCATTTAATTTTATCAAAGATTTACTTATAATATTGTGTTCAGTTATTTTTATTATATAATTTAATAAATACAGATAACCATTAAATCTTTAAACAGCCGTTTTAAATGTATATCAATCACTATTGAAAAATAGAAGGCTTACGGTCTGGTAGGTATTTAGGAGGCATTTGCCAATAGCTCTCGTTGTGTATGTGCCATTGTTTATCGTTATGTGCTGCCGATATGTTATTAGCCTCTATTGTTTATAGGGAGTATAACTTGGAGTTGATTGCGTTCCTGTAGTCGTCGTAAACTCTGGGAACATTAGTTTACACTTTTCTTTGAAGTGATTTTAATAGGATATTAAACTAATATAAACAAAATTCATTTCTAATATTTCATTTTTTTACATACATAGCTTAAATTATTAATCAAGCCAAATGTTTAACAGAAACTTCAAAGGATACGAAGTTATTTCATTACGTAATTATATACATAATAACTACTATGTTTACAATATAAAATATCAAAAACCTAAACAGTTTGTGTTTACAAATTGTGTTAAATATTAATAAACTTTTAAAACCTAATATCTGCTTCGAATGAAACCTCCTTGAAATCTTTCATCATAATAGGAATGTCCAAATAATTTACACCGGCTTCTATTTACAACCTCTTATATGTAATGGGAGATGTCTGCCGTTGTTAAAAAATACAGTTATTTCACGTGGTGTAATGTATTCCTGAGTTTTCTGACGGATTATTACTTGAATTATTATATTATTAAATGAAAATAATGTTATGCATGACCAATAAAAATCAAAAAAGTAAATTTAATTTACGTCTTTGAGGCAAAATTGAAGCTTAAACGGCTGAAATTTTATCAACGGCTAAATCATCTCTTGACACACAAACTGGCTGTTGAACATTTGGATTGAATGTTCATTTCCAGTTTATTATTTACATACCTGAATAAATTCAAAAATGTATTAATTATCTTCTTGTCCCACCTACTTGTTGAGAATTGCAAGTGTATTCACAATCATATTGAACAAGATACTTGAAATTTTATCGATATTCACTTTTAAAAAACGGTGAGTTGTAAATTACAATCAGGGTATAATCATTATGAAGTTCACGCTATATAGTAAACTTTGTGGACCGATGTCGCGTCAGTTGTAAAAATGGTTACATAAGATGTAGAGTATTTTTTTCTTGTTAGACGTGGTAAATATTTAGTTTTCGGTTCAGCTTCTATAAGATCAGTGGATGTGACCGATTTTTTTTATTTTTCCGAATTCCATATGGTTAGGAATGGAATTGGAACAAGTTCACTATTCAGTTAATATCATCCACAGTTCATATCCCATCTTAGATGCTTCTTCTAAAACCTGACCTAATAGTGGAGGTCTCATGTTTCGTCTGATATAAAATACGGAAAAAACAAATCGGCGCCCCAGGAGGTTTATAAAGGGAACACTTTTCCGAAATCATGAGAAACCCAGACTAACCAAAATATAAAATTTATAGTGTAATCTAGGTGATTAGGTATTCTTATGTGTGTAATAATAAATAGCGATTAATTTAGCCTCAGTGAATTAATTTTGTTTTTCCAACACGATAACATAAGAAAACCATAGATTGTATGGACGACGAGAGGGGTTGATTCAACGCTGAATTTTCTAGTTGCAGCTTCAGGTTAAACCTTATCTTAGTGCATCGTTTGGAACCTGGATATTTATATATTTATTTCCAGTATAGATTGAGACAACTTTTACAGTAAGGTTGGTATCGTTTTATCTTTACTTATCTCACATATAATTTTTACTAGAAGGCCATCATTGTAGTACGAGAGGCATCATAACATTATTCCCTCTAATATGTTACTGATGGTATTGCCATAAGTGGCAAGAACAGATTTAATGCCAGGAGCTAGACCCCCACCATTCTTCGGCGTCCTTCATTTCAATGAATTCGATTAAAAAATTTTGGAGAGGTCTATTATATTTTAAAATTGTTTGGTTATGTCTGTTGTCATATAGCCTACATTAAAACGCATTTATCTTCTATTACCATGATTCTATTATGCAAATTTAATATATCCTCATATATATATTTTATATATAGTTATATATATATATAGTAGGTATTATATATATATATATATATACTATATATATATATATATAGAATGGCCTGTAAGTTTAGTACGAGGGTGGCCTCTGAATGTTAATGATTTTTAGCATTACTTCATTCTATTTTTACACCCACGCTTTTATAAGCTTCAGTTGTATCTATTCTAACGGAATCTTTTAGCATAATTTTTACAAATTTCCAGATAGTCTGATTAATTTGAAACTTTTGTATGCGTATCAAGGACCTCGATGACAATGCGAATTAACTTTGGATGCATAATGTTTTCCATTATCCTTATAAGGATCGCCAGTATTAATAAATTCTTTTATAGATCCTCATGTGATAGAGCTAGCGTGCGCGATTCTGCGCTAACCCCAGCGTTTTAAGTCCACCATTCGTCTAGGTATTTCTCGAGATGTGCTTGAATCTCTTAATATTAGTTAATATTATTAGTGTTAATCATCCAGTCCTCTGTGCCCGATTTCCAGTGGTTTTGCCTTGGACAGCCAGATCTAATTAAGTACCAGCGATTACCATTTTCATGTTTTTCTTTCTTTAGTATACATTTACATAATACTAATTTGAGGTTGTTTGCTTTTACAGAATTACATACATAGTATTTGTTATCAGTACGGAAAGCCTTTAGTCTTTTTTAACTAATTCCATTTCAACAAATATTCCAAATTATTTCCATTTTTAATTGTTATTTACTATAAAATTAAAGTTTGAACCAATATTATAATTATTTTACACATTACAAAACGAATGATGTACAGCCTAATAAATTAAATAATAAATGTAACCAAAATATAGGTATATTCAAGTCATATATAATTATCAGAATATAGCAATTATATCGATTAACAAATATAAAATGATTTACCGATACTAAAAATTCAAACTTTAGTTTAAGGGTTGTATGTAACATTTTATAATAGTATATCTCAAGATATAGTTAAAAATAGCTTTAATTGCAGCTCAGTAAGAATGAATAAAATGATATATACTAGACCAATAAATTACATTTATTAAAAATACTATATATAATAATCTTCAATTATAGAAATCTTTCAAATGTATTAATGACGTTATCTATATTTCGGCTTAAGCACAGTCTTCAGGAATATGTACTAAACATATAAATTTTTTGGTAGGGCTAATAAGAACATAATAAAATTAAATAGCGTTGGGGATGCATTTTACTACATTTTCATAAGTTCTATTCCAAGTCTAATTTCATTGATTCACGCCGTGAAATTTTCTAGTTCAACTTCAGGCTTCAGTTTAATACCGTTATCTTAGTGCATCGTTATGGAACCTGAGTATTTATATTTATTTTCCAGTGATAATGAACAACTTTTACAGGTAAGGTTGGTATCAGTTATCTTTAGCTTATCTCACATATAATTTTTACTAGAGGGCCTATAATTTTACTACGGTCATAATCATTGTATTTCCATAATATGTTACTATGGTTTGCTAAGTGAAGAAACAGATTAATTCTAGAGCTAGCCCACACGACCAGTTCTTCGGCGTCTTCATTTCAATGGGAATTCGAATAAAATTCGATAAAAAAGTTCGGGTTCTTCCCTCTCAAAAGATAATTAACCCGAAAGAATTATTGTAATATTTAATATTATCAAGCACCCCACGCTTTTTAGCTACTGACTTTATTTATTTTCTGTTAATAACTTAAATTTTAATTTATATTTTTATTTTGAGGGTGATTGACGTATGAACTGAATTAGTTTTGGCCTTCTCACTACCATAAACAATAAAACTCTTTGTAATTAAAAATTAATTTTAATATTTTTTAGTTGGTTAGCTATATAATAAGCGTGTTTTTTATAGTTTTTTAAACTATTATTTATTTGATACTTCTAATTGATTAATTGTTTGAAGTAGAATTTGGTGAGAGTTCTTTCTGCTGGGACATCTTCTTTATGCCGAGACATCGTTATTTTCCTCACAGTCATGGGTCATTAAAACGATTTCAAAAATGTTTTGTATAATTGTTTTTCTCGCTAATGTACGTGTTTACCATAAATTATTGCCTAGCTAATGTTCTATCTAATTTGTGATGCCATAAACAAGTTGAAGACAAGTTTTAAACCTACTTTTATTCTGTATATAACCAGTATGGACTGTTTATTGTATATCAAAGTTTACGCCAAACATCGGCATGTGGTTATTGCTGCAACTTTCGAAATTATTCTATTTGCAGTTGATTTTTGTATTTTTTCTGTTTTCGTTTATGCATAGATTTTGAACTCTGTGTATACAATTTTAAATCTGCAAAAAAAACTGTCAACAATCTATTGGTTACGGACAGTACTTCGCAATCATTTTATTGTTTCATGTTTCTTGCATGAAAACAAACAATGACTGTTACAATTTTTTAAAGTTCTATTGTGTCCACCACATGCAACTCGTTATGTGGACTAATATATGAGACTGAAATTATACTACTTATAACACATAATGTAATGGCCAAATCATGTCAAATTATTCTTTAAATTATTAGATAAACGTTAATTTAATTCTTACGCCAGTAAAAATGAACAGTTAGTTCCTTCCTTACACAAAACAGTCAGGTTATAGCATCAATTGGTTTCAGCATGCAGGGCAAATAAACTATTGTGCTTATCCCCAGTATTTACCGTAATTACATCGAAAAAAACATGTACTACAACTGGAGAGTAAATAAAAACCTTTAATAAAAATCACTATTTATAGTATGTGTTTTTACCTTGTGGACGAAACACATGCGATTTGTTACGTTACTATTTTACACCTAAATTACGTCATATAAATAATTAAAAAACCTAATTTTGGTTCTCTGCCTAAAGCGTTACAATTTTTAATCAAAAAATAAAAGGATTTAAAACGACCTAATGGTTGTTGTTATCATTGGGGATTTATTATGACGATGTTCAGTAGGAGAGATGCAATCGAAACATCAGTGGATGCTCACTAATACCCGAGTCTTGTACCGGAAATTGTCCGTTCAATTGAGCTGATTGATATATGTTCATCTAATTTATTGATTAACAAACGATATGTTTAGGATTATATTTTTTAATATTATTACAGATGTTGAAAAAATATACCTAAACATTACAAATAACAGTTAAATAATTTGATTGAGTGTTATTTTGTCTGTTTTTGAAACCCCATTGTAGATATAAGTTATGTTTGAGTAGATGTATTAGATTTAAGTGTTGTGTGTGTATGTGTGTGTGTGTTGTGTGTGTGTGGTGTGTTCAATCGTACCGGAATAGTAACCTCTTGCTGAACCCTGCGGCGAAAGGTAAGATATGTTGAAGACATTAAACCTGTTGTACGGTACTTCCTCTCTGTTTCTAGCCTCTCTACCTAAAGGCCAGCAGGGTGATCCGGAAAAACACATTTCTAACCCTGCCTCCGAAACTCATCCTGCTGTTAAGTTACAAATGGTCACGTGCTTTAATTATACAGCACTAAAACATTATACGTGGTAAAAATGTGCCTAGTGACACGTTTTCACTCACTTTTACTAACAATTATTTATTTAAATATGGCAGTAATATTATAAAATCAAGAGTTTTTAAATTCGTATTCACTTTCTGTGTAAAAACGAAAAAAACTAATAATTTTACTTATTGTCTTCCGTTTATTATTTCAACCAGCCTAAATTATAGATAAAACAAACAATATACCTCACAAAACGGTTATTATTTTAGTTTATAAAATAATAATATATTCGTGGATCATTAATAACAGGTTTTATGTATGTTTTTTCCTGATAGTTAAGCGCAATACCATAGGTTTCCCCACCCATTTTACCTTTTAATACAAAACTGCAATAATTCAATAACCGCGATTGAAATTCTGCATTGTTTGCTTAGTTTAGTAAAAAAAATGTTTTTTTATTTTTAGCTTGAACATATTTATTAACATTTTAAGAAATTGAGTTTTTTTTAGATAAATGTAGATTTACCAATCAAAACCCAAATGGTTTAATTATTAATTTATATTCAAGTATATGCTTATGTAACCTGGACGCAAAATTTGTTGCTGGAAAAATTTAATTATTATATCTTCTTATTTATTTAATTTGTTTTGAATCTGCATAAAATAACTTTCTCCGTTTTTCAGATTTTTTCAACCACGATTTTTTAAGGATAGGATATTCTAGCCTGTAACAATATGTATTCTCTATGGGTTTGTATGTATGTATGCGGTATGTATGTTAGGTATGTACCTGTATAAGTATACAAAGTTTACACAAATGACTTTATTCTTCAATCAAATTTTTCAAAAAAGTACCAAATGTTCAGGTGCTCAGCACGAGCACGTTGGACTAGAATATGTAGGTGCTGACTAGTATTAAATTTCCCATAACACTTTAATATCATTTTAAAGTTGGGTAAATATAGGTAACAGTCTCTTTTTAAATGTGTGTGTGGGTGTGTGTGTGTGTGTGTGTGTTGTGTGCTGTGTGTGTGTGTGTGTGTGTGTGTGTGTGTGTGTTTGTGTCGTGTTGTGCGCGCGACGCGTGAATGTGTGCGTGGGAGGCCGTATGCGGAGGTTAAATTATGATTGAATTATGGCATTTCGTTTTGAAGAGAGAGTATTTTGTTTTTTTTTTGTCATGTATACTTGATTATTGTAAAATAGTTCTATTTTTAATTAAAATATCAAATAATTAGCTGAGATTAGTACATTGGAGAAATTTGTATAAGGTTTGGCATAAAAACACATCTTGTTCCCCCCCCATCCCCAACCAACTTTTCATTTTTTTGTTTGTTATAATCAAAGATAGAAGTTGTTTTCATGAATAAACCACTGCTCCTGCAACTCATTTTATTTTTAACGGTTGAAAATTAATTTGTTATTGAACCATTATATGGGCTAATTAGTAAAAAATAGCCTTAGGGGCCCTTATTATTTTCCTTTTGGGGTTCAGGAATGGTTTCTTAGAATACGTATGCGTCGCCTCCTTTGAACTAGTTTTCCTTAGATTTAGGATTTAATCCTGAAAGTTTTTTATATGGTTAAATTTTTTGTAATATTTATGGTCTCGTTAAAATATATTTAGAGTTAATTTTACGATAACCAAATATTATTTTCACTCATTCTTAGCACATTATATTACACTGTTAGGGATGAGTATTATACTTTGACTTTATATGATACCTTATGACAATGCGACAGTTCATAAAAGGAACATGGACGGTTGAAGCTTTCGGACAGATTAAAAACGTGCTCCAAAATTATTGGTGCTGGTTCCGCCTTATATCTTCAACCTCAGTCGTTATGACCATATAACACCCTTCATCAATCCAGTTACATCTGTTAAAGTTGAATCTTACTCCAGTAAGTTCCACATTCTCAGCATGTTACATTCTCATTTTGTATAAAACGGATTATTCCCCTTCCTATATGTCTGAAACGCTTTTCCTTTCATTTTCTGAATCAAGTAATTGGAATACTCGACGCTGGAGCACTATCTGTTATCTATTCCTGTTCATGGTTCTATTTTTACAGTAAATTCATTCACAGACTCTGCTTGTCGACTTTGAAATTAATCTCCCGGATCAATATTAGAGGTATTTCGTAGTCGGGAACGGGTTATCGGGGGGGTGCTTTAAGGGACCATCTGGGTTTTGGACCTCGTCGGGTGTTGGACGAATATCGTGGGCATAGGGTATGGGTACGATGGCTTTGTATTGAATGGTGATGGCATTGAATGTCTGTTAATATACCATTCCCTTGTAAGTTTTATTATATGTATTTATTTTTAAGTTTCAATTGAAGAACCTATGTTTCATTTTTATGTACTTTAATACAAATGAGATATTATAAAATTTTTCGATTGTAAAATAGTAATGTAAGACTGTATTGTGGCTCTGTGTTTCAGTAATAGTGTAGAGTTTATTAATTTATGGTTAGGTTGTAAGAGGAGGGACTGTAATAAGTCCTAACCTTCAACTCAATTGAATATGTTTGACGTTGTATTACAATTAAAGACTTTTTTCATTTCATTTCATTTCATCCTTATTAGAATTTTCCTTCTTTAAAGCACTCTATCACAGAAATTAACAACCCTTAAAACTTATTTTAGTGGTTATAAGATATGGTTAAATTTTATAGTTAAATTGCGTAGAAAAAACAGCGTTTGTACTGATATATATTTAAATCTAATTTGTAATAGCTCTAATTAATACAAAATAGTTGGTAATATTAGCACGGGAATCAAGGTACTGTATACTTAACTATTAACATTGTCTGCTCGCGTAGTTATGAATTTAGTGGTTTAAGTTGTTTAAAATAAAAGTTGAAGATTCGTACTTGATTTTTTAATTTTTACATGGTGGAGTG
Source organism: Homalodisca vitripennis (assembly GCF_021130785.1). NCBI lineage: Eukaryota > Metazoa > Arthropoda > Insecta > Hemiptera > Cicadellidae > Homalodisca > Homalodisca vitripennis. The sequence continues at coordinate 65,232 of NW_025779868.1, forward strand.
ACTACGATAATTAGTCACGTCATTACTATAAAAAACTATTGAATCAAGCTTCTTTCAATAATATTCTTGGTATTATTTGAATTTTGTATCCAAATAATAGAATTACATTATGTGTTTAAAATTTCTACAAGTGCGATTAGTTTGGTATTATGCCGGTTTTATTAATGTTGATATAAAATTACACAATTATAAAAACCCGCACAATACAAATTGGTGCTGAATTAATATTATTATATTTTATGTAGTAACAATAAACTAAAAAGTCTTTAAATGTTTTACTATACGACTTAATTATAGTTACAAATTATGTATATGTTTACGAACTATGACTAACAAATGTTCAAACATATTTCGGAATACTATTTTTCATAGAAACTGAAAGATAAATCTTTTTACGTGTAATACTTGTGAGCACGTTTTCATTATTACTTGTATGAATACACAATATCTTTTTAAATATTCACTGCTTTAGGTTTATTTATAAGTGAAAAACAAGAATAATGAGCTCATAACTTTAAGCTACCAGATATTGCCTGAAAGACAAATTAATGGTGTCACTATAACGTTACTAATAAAAATACGACACTATTATACAAAAATAAAAAATACAAGCTACGTTATGAATGTTTACAATAAATCCTGACAACCATATATTTTAATTGTTTAAATACATAAAATGGTTCCGGAGAAATTACATGTACTATGGCCTTGTTTAATGTGCAAATATATTGTTTTATCAAGTACAATGTTTTCTTCTCAAGTTAGTGGTGTTTTTTTAAGTACAAGATTTCTCAAAAATTTTTCAAGTATGATCAAAATAATACTGTTTAAATGAACCAAACGTTTTCGTTGCTGTTCTTACTCTTATTGTATTCACTAATTACCTCCTTACTAATTGGTAAGAAGTAATGTATTTGGGCAGACAAAAAGGATATTTTACTGAAATACGAGTATATAAACTTAAAAAAGTCGTTAAGTGCAGTAGTTATTCCGATGGAGCAACCAACATATAAAAACTTATTTGAAGATAGAGGTTATGATATTGTATGGTCATTACAGACAATTATTAGCCCTCCTTGCTGTGAGCGACCCATTTCCACCGTTATCTTGATAATTGTTTCCATATTTTCGTGCGGCCCCGAGAACGTCTCCATTAATACGGATAGGCCTAAGTTTATTTTTGTAATTAAAGGTCGTATGTTATTTTTGATCTTTGAAATATTAATTTTTAACTGAAAAAGTATCAGGTTTGTTTTTGTTTAATAATATTACGAGGCATATTCCAATCCATATTTTGTTTTTATCTTGTTTAAATATGAATTCTTAGACACTAAATGACAAATTTTACACGAAAGATGGGTAATTGTATTACAACACCCCAGACATTCGCAATAGGGCTGAGGAGATGGATAAACAATAAAAGAAATTTGAAAAAGTGGACTTTAAAAACTTTTCTTCGGATTTAAGGATTTAACCTATAAGTTATTAATGAAAAAAGAAAACCTCACTATTCACCGGAGTTTTTATTAGCACATAATCATTAAAAAATTAAACCTATAATGGCCTGAAACGGAATCTGTAAGGCTGTTTCCATTCAGATAACATAAAGATAATAAAAAGTAATATTGTCTCAATAACTCAATGTGATTACTTAATTGTTTTATGATGTATTGCAAAACCTCAACTAGAATCGGAAAAATACTAAAATTTTAACTATCACAATATTCTTAATGTAATACTAATTGAATCTAATGACAAATATCTTTTGACTGTGTTATGTAGTACTATACAGATTATTCAATAATGGCCTTTTCTAACAGCCTCAATTTTACTGGGGAAATGTGGCATAAGCCATGAAAGTTCCTTAGTGTTGTATTTTTAAAAATCTCAATCTACGACATTATTTTAATACGTACTGATCTATGGAGGACGGAATCCAAAATGGCCTCTGGAAAAAAGTATTATTAAAACACACCACAAATCTTATGAAAATTTATCCTTACTCACTTCTGAAGGATAATCAAGGTTTCAATCAGAAACATTTCAAATGTTCTCATGCGATCATTATTCTCTTTCACATGAAAAACGTAGCTCTACTTAATCCGTAAATGGACACGTCCTTGATGTGATTCCAATGCTTTAAATTCTTTAATAACTTCTGGACCACATATTTGATAGATGCTAGAATTTATTTCTACTCACAATAATGAAGGTTTGAAATGGGTTTTCAATGATAATATACAATGTTATTAATAAATTCACAGTGTCAGGCTTACTTAATTTTTAATTTATTATTTGATCCAATCAGTAGCGAGGAATCAGGATCATTTCCGGAAATTTGCCAATCGTTCAGTGAAACAATAAAAATCAGTAACACTAAAATTCGAGGACTCTGCAATATGGATATTTCCTCTTCCGGTAAAGAACTAAACAACAAGGGAAAAACTAACACAAGAAACGGGTCTCACAGAAAAGTCAAAAATTGCACACCATTGTTGTCCGAAGACCAGTCAATATGAATTGGTGACATTTCTTCAAAAAGCGAAATTAGATTGAGGCAAAATACATTAAACTTGGCCAAAACAACCAATTCAGTCAACCATCAGTCGAGATTAGGCCGCTTTGGTTACCAAGCCCCAAAAAATCGAACTAAAGACGAAAACCAAAAGTATTCAAAAACGAAGATCAGATATTTCGTAATATAAACCAATGCCCGGGGTCACAATATGGTTTTAAGAAGTTCATGATCAAATAACGGAAAGGGGCCCATTCCTGTCCCCATTCCCTTTTTATTCTCCGGCCATCATGTTTTAGCCAGCGGTTGACGGTATTACCATTGGCTCGGTCCCTCTGGTCATGTCGTAGGTGGTTGGTAGACGACGTGAAGACGTATTGTGACCTCGTTATTCCCGTAGTTAAGTTTTAATAGATTTAATTTTTTAAATTAGTTTTTGTTTTTCTTTTTTATTTTATACTTAGCGATATTTTGAGGATCGTTTATTGTATATTTAAATAAATACTTAACTATTCTTTTGTAACTTAATTTTATTTTCTAATTATTTTCATTCCATATCTAAATATGTGCGTTTTTCGAATATATTTGTAACAATGGTCAGACTTCCAATTACATTTTCAGAAAACTTTATTTTCCAAATAGAAAACGGTTTAATTTTAAATTAATTTGATTTTTTATTTAAAATTTCCACTTTGTTTTTTCATATTAATACTTACGTAATGCTGGGTAACTACATACCAAAATTACGCTGACTTCAGAAATTATTTAGGTTTTTGGAAGTTAAAATGTATAAAGTTATTACTCCTGCAGGTTTGCAATAAAAAATGCAATTTTATAAATTTTCCTAGATTTTAGATAGCATTTCGAAATTTACAGTAAAAACTACTCTTCATTTAATCCTAAACGTGCTGTACCTGTAAGTTTATGAAATCAATTTAAGTAACAATGCGAGAAAAACAATCTTCAAAAACTGTTTTTAGTTTGTAAGCAATCTGATTTTCCCAGGCAGGGCGGCCAAGATGTGACTCGGTTATCTATAGTTTTAATTAAGGACTTTTCACTAAACCGCTTCTTGTCTTTGAAAAGTTCAGTTTCCCGACTAGACTGAGAGTAACAGATTTTCTGAAAAAATAAAAACATAGGTAATACAGCTTTAATTAATATTTTTTAGTTCAATTATATACTAATTAAAACATCCCATGATGGAGTCAATCATCATTTTATGTAAGCTCTATTTAAGTTTTACGCCTTTTTTGGTAAACTATTATATTTGTGTAATATATAAAATTACTTATTAATTAACATTTCAACACTTCTTCACTTCTTTAGGCACAATAAACTTGAATTTTGAAAAAAAGTATTCAAAATATTGGTTTGGTCTAGAAACTTTTTAGAAAAGAATTCTTTAACGAGATTTATATGTTTTAACAGTAAAAAAAAACAACCATAGATCATCGGCGCTTTTCTTATTGCACGCATACAATCCTGATATTTTGCTTTACACTTTTTCCCCAAATTTACTTTAGACATCAGTGCTTAAACGTGGAATGTTAGGTGATGTAAAGAACAAATGTAGAAGGTGGGGCGGGAAAACGAGAGAAGAGGGGAGCTGTGAGGCAACCTATCGGGCGTGTTATCGCCGGAAGACTCTTTATTGAAGAGATTGTTGTCCCAGTCCCGAATCGTGAGAGCGCTGTCGCTGCGTTCTGCAAGAGGGTTGCTAAAGGCAAAAAAGAAGAGAGCAGTATTATAAAGCCACCAGAATAGCTCAATGCTGGTGGATTTTAGAATGAAGTAATGGCCCATTGGGCGTAACGATGGCAACACCTCATTCATAAGTAGTTGCAGAGATGCGTTCCCGAGAGGGTGTTCCAAATGCATTGGAACCGGTAGGTTTTTTAGTGGGCTGGAGAGTTCCCACACACCAGGGTGAACACCTGTTCCCTGACGGTGTCATAATGACATTTTTCATTTCGTTAAAAAATAAAAATAAAAAAACATGGGAATAGGAGGCAATAGGCAGAATCTCTCCGAGAGCTCTCGGAGAGCCTGGGGCAATGAGTGAAAAGGACTAAAGGACTACTGAACCTCACACTGGAAGGAACCAACAAACACACTACACACTTTTCTGGCTCATTTTGTAGTCTGTATTCATTAGTGAGTCACATTTATTTTTAACCTCTTAGACCAGTAATTAACCTATGCTTTAAGTCAACCATTCTAAATGGATTACAGCTCTTCCTATACTTTATTACGAAACCCACATTTCAGCATCATTATACTTATCAATTACAACCGGCTATTTTTGTAATGATTTGCACCCGTGGGGTAGCGGAAAAAAACATGACGGAACTGAATGTAGTACGAGAAATAACTTGCCTGAGGATACTAGTTAACTCTGGCTAAAAAGGAGAGATTCCAATAACAATTTTTAAACCTGTTGGTCTTCTATTCACCAAATAGAATGAAACCAATATCAGCCAGCTCTGGTTGAATGCATAAAAATGCATAAGCAGGTAAACCCTGTATTTCTAATAAATCGAAGGCGACGCGTTGATTTATTACAATAGATAGAAATTTTCTTTGTTCTGCTCTTGCAATGAAATATGTTAATCTCAAACGATTACAATCAGCAGTTACCAGTATCATAATCCCTTGCTGAAAAAACCCGACTGGCAATGTTGGAAAGGATTATTCTCAGACAGAAAAAAATTCTACATCCTCTGGGTAACAACTAACTTCTCCGGTACCGTTAACCAGGGCAGTCAGTAGCAAATACATATGGACAGGAAGCTATGAATAAACGATGAAATGGTGTCTGTTATGACTTTGGGAAGTGGGTATTGAGTGGTAATACAATCGTAATATTTCCATGCAACGCGGAGAAAGTAGATGAGACAAATTCAATTCAGTGGTGTTGTTATGGCCATTAATAATATAAGGATTTATTATTTTTGATTGATATGCTATCACACTCCCAACTTCCAACTTATGTGGACAATTATACTCAAAGCTCCTCCGCCTCGCACTCCCTCACCATCTCACCTTTTTTGAAAAGAACCTTACTAATATAGTGTAATCTAGTAGTTGTTTGGACGAACTGAAAATTGTTGACAGTTTTATATTCTATATCAATTGAGAGCATTATATTCAAGAATCATCAGTAATTGTTCTGATATATACACGGAAATGGTCAAAATGTTTGTTGCAGTAAATAGGCTGGAAAAAGTTATTTCCCACTATATGTTGTTTTTTAATAATAATGAAGTGTCCTTTCTTAAAATTTAACATACAATAGTTTAATCTACCTTATTTATTATTTTTAAAATAAATATAATATAATTAAATAGTATTCATTACTGCAACTATGACTAATCTAGATTGATTTTGTTCCAAGGAGGAGGTTTCCTAATTTTGAAAAAAAGTTTATCACCATTAGTTTAGTTTCATTAATATATCTACTAGAAGTTATCCGCATGGATTTCGCACCATAGCTTCGCACATGGTTTTGTGCCTGTATGAGCACTTTCTAGTATTGGGTGGAATATTGATTTTCGGATTTTCGACGCCTACGTTTGACGTTTGCCTTCTCCCCCCAAAGATCCACCATAAATATGTTTGTGGCCCGAAGGAGGATTTTCTCGAAATAAGGAATTTCAGGGGTCCTACACCACGATCCTAGGGACCGTAAAAAATCCATTGTAAAAAATTCAGTTTTTTAATCGGTTCAAATATTTTGTGTTTTGTGCGTGAATGAAATCAAAACACTCAAAACAAAGGCATAACCATTTAATTTTTTGTTTTTGTTTTTTTTTATTTTAAAGCAATTATATTTCATGGTTAGAGTGTAATTAGTAACATGGTAAAAAAATATTTTTCTTTGTTACGTAAATAATAATGATAGCTTACAGTTATCATAAACATATTAAATATTAATCTTATTATATAATTCTCAGCTTATAACCATTCGAAAATACTCGATAATTGTACAAGACTAGGAAACGGTATTCGTACAAGCTCGAGAGTGTCTACCCTTTACCTCTCCACTCTCCCGGACCATATTTAAATTCTTTGGACTCCTTTGGACCTCGGTATAATAGGCCTCAATAGCGAAACAGAGTGTATAATAATTGACCCCTGTCTGTTGCCTTACTCTTGTGACACGCAATGTAACCGAGTAGTTAATGGCATTGCCTGGATTTATTTATTATTTTTTTAACAGCTTTAGAACTACATTCATAGGCTTGTATGAGACCGTAAATAAAGTTTTGTGCCAGATGTCTTTACAGGCTTGTATCTATACTGTCAATGTATTCTAAATTCTTAATGTATATCTAAATTTTAAAGAAAAGAAGTGCATTATATTCTTCTAAAACATATAATTTTTTTTCTTGTTAACATGTACGTTGGTAAATAATTTGATAATCCTGGAATACTATTCAAACTCCCAATATTAATAGCTTGTACCAATTATTTATAGGGTTAATTGGATTTATTGAGGTTGGCAAATAACAAGTAATCTAGGAATATATACGTTCTCTAAAATAAATTGTATAAAAAGTTACGCTGTACTTGTGTAAGCTCACTGAATATGCTTTACATTAAAACATTCAAAAGGGCTATGGAGGATTTAACTTCATACTTTGAATATTTTATAAATATTTATCATATATTAAACTCATATACGAACGTCATATTACTAATTGAATATATTTTTAGCTACAGGCTACACTTTTAAACACTCGCTATAGAGTGACGTAATTCAACTACTCCACGGTTTATTACTCCCTTGTTTCATTATTCAACACAGTTTAACATCAGCAGTGGACAGATTTAACTGACATGTGTCTAATTGCTTATTTTTAAAATTTTAGTAGTTAAAAGTTATATCAACTGATTTTCAGATACGAGTGTAGCTTTAACGTAGCTGAAAAAAGCGTTAAATTTTTTCAACTGGATAAACCTAGTCATTTACGGGTATTAGTTTTATGTGTAACAAAAAAAAAACAGCGGTTAATTTCATTTAGATTTGGAAATTATTATCACCAAATTTAAAATCAAAAAATACTTTAGTTTACTTCGATTCTCAGGGTTTCTGTTCAAAAATGGCCTGAGGACGTAGGACAAGAAGATAAACAGTTAGTTATTGGAACATCGTGTTTTTTTATACTGAGTAATGGAGTTCTAAAAGATTTTTTTCTGAAATCTAAATGCTTACTTATATCCATGACGAGAACAACCATTTTTAGTACAGGAATGAAAAAACCTCTTTTAAACTTAGTCGTAACAGAATCCTTTACTCTTTCTTCCAGAGGTGGACCAGATTTTCAGGCTAGGACAAGAATTGTAGGTAGGAAGCCGCGTTCTGAGTCGATTACCGTGACGAGGGATAGTTGGCTATATCTTCAGTAATGTTCAAAACTCTTGTAAGTAGAGAGAGGGAGCCAACTCCTGTTCCAACCTATATAGTCAAAACGGCCGCAGGGGGGACAACAATCCCTCATATTCATGCTAGCCAGTAGTAATCCTTAACACGTATACTAGTCACATCGTTTCACAATATCTCAAAATTTGCGGTTTAATTAATGTGTCCAATACCTAGTCGATATCAACCAGAAGGATACTGTATTAAAATTAAATTGGGATTCATTTTAATAGTCATAGTTTAATAAAATAACTATTTCCCTAAATGTTTATTATTTAGATGACACAAGGAGACCAGGCAAGGTAGCCTATATACAAGATGGTTGTAAAGGTAAAATGGGACTCGTCCTAGTGAAACCCGTCCGTAATGGATAACATTAGACGGACGATGGAGTAAGGAAAGCGGGGAAAGAGAGTTAAATTTGGGCGGAAGGGGGATGAAAAATGTTTCCTGGACAATCAAGAGCTTATAGTTCAGTGTTCTTTCAGAGGAAAGAGATTGCCTACTTTGTTATCATCCTTCAAGTATATTACGGATAGATATTTTTACATTCCTCCCTGGTGCACTACTTATAAAATTAAAATTTTTTTTTTAAGGTTAATGAATTACTCCTTAATAAAATGCTAATATTCTATATCCATAGTTTTTTTCCAATGACTTAGATTGTTAAACATGTAGTCACATGATTAAAACATAGTTATTTTACATTAAGTTTTTTTGTACATGACATATTTTTGTAAATGAAGGTCTAAAAAGAGGGCTAGCTACCTTTTTTTGTATATATAAGTTTGTTTGACTAACATTTTTAGTAATAAAATACTGTGCATTCTTGATTTTTCTATCCTGAGTTGATATTAACTTGCTAGTGAAATATGTAAAGTACGTAAAAATAATACTAGGCTCCCCTTTCATGTAACTGTATTTTGACGTGATTGGTCTGTGTGATGGCGTATGCCGAGAAAAAAATTACAGCTTGACCAGTTTATAATGTTTGCTCTTTTTTAGGTAGGAAACATTTACTTGGTAATATTTATTTCATAATTATCTGGACTAATTCTTGCAAAACATGTAATATTATAGTATATATATATATAATATAGATATATAGGTCTGCACGTTTAACGAAAATAAATTTGAACAAGATTAATGCTTCAGTCTGATTGCTGAAAAGTAACACAGAAGCCATGGATAGGTCTAACTACTAGTAGCTACAGTTTACAGAGTATTTTTAAGGAAGCCTTCGTCCATACACCACAGTACTGTTGACCATATATAAGAGTGTAGATGTGAGTAACATATCCTATAGCATTATTACACAGCAGTGGAGAACTCCTCAGAACTCATACACAAATCAATTAAAGCTTTGTTTATATGTGGCATTCTAGAATTATGTTCTTGGACAAATAGAGGCATTTTAAAATTATTTCGACTAAAAAATTGAAATGTTCAACATTAAATAAAATATTATGACAAACATATGGCCTCGTTTGGGTACTTATATTACAAAACAAATATTAGTGTTTTTCGTTAACGGTACTGTTTATTTAAACTTTATAATAAGTAATTTTTTTAGTAAAATTATATGAAAACAAATAACTGGATATGAACAAATGCAGTTTTCTTTTCTCTTAATGAGGACTTACATGCGAGTAATACCATGTTTTGAATTTATTAATGTATTTATTCATGAATCTGCGCTTAAACCCACCTTTGGACCCTAAAACAAACAACCCATGACACAAGAGATTCGCTTTAGCTTACTTCGGAGTGTATTAATAAGAAATTAATTTTAGAAACTATTATTATGCCAGCCAATCTTGATTACAAGAGTATTTCCTTTCCACTCGAGTGACCGCTTCGTGTTAATCGAAGTGAGTTCGACAACTGGCACAATGCCAGATAGATCCAATGTTTCTCTGATTCAGTGGAATTGATTATCTCCAACTCCATTTATCAAAATACATGCATCTAATACAAAGAGTGTCCCTTTTCCACAACGGAGTGACCGCTTCGTGTTATCAGAAGTCAGATCGAACAAACTGGCACAATGCCAGAATAGATCAATGTTTCCTGATTCAGTGGAATTGAATTATCTTCCAACTCATTTATCTAAATACTGCATCTTAATACAAGAGTCGTCCTTTCCACCACGAAGTGAACGCTTCGTGTTATAGAAATAGTCGACAACTGGTACAATGTGCAGATAGAGCAATGTTTCCCCGATTCAGTGGGAATTGATTATCTCCATCTTCATTTATCAAAATATTGTCCTTATAATACAAGAGTTTCCTTTCCACATGGAGTGGACCGACTTCGTGTCCTGTTATCTGAAATAGTCGACCACTGGACCACAATGCCAGATAGAAGCAATGTTTCCTGATGCAGTGGGATGAATACGATCTTATATCCATCTCATTTATCAATATACTGCACCTATTATGTTAATGTATTCTATTTTATTAAACCAATATTAAATGTAAAAAAATTAATTAATAACTAGAAATTAATCAAACCATTTTTATTTTCCTGATCTATCATCCGAAATGTCAGTTTAGTATGTCTATTTTCGCGTCAGTTTATTCATAAAAATTAATAAAATGTAACTAGTACATGATACTTTTCAAAAGTGAATATTAAAAAGATCTTAAAATATTACGGGACTTCATCTGGGCATGTTATAGAAATACTGAGGTTAAAAAGGAAAAGTAAATTAAATTTTAGAAAACAGCTTTTTCTATAACAAATGTAGAAATTAACAAGTGAGAGTAAATTCAATTTGCCTTTTAGATAGACTTTTTTACATGGGCTTTTATATACGATATTAAAACTTAATAACTTTACCATATTTATTTTAAATTTTGCATTTATTAAATGAGGGGTTCCTTTAAGGTTATTTAATAATAATTGTAATTCGATGTAACATATTCTATTTCCTTCCCAAACTTACACTATCCTGCTCTAACACTTAGTCGACAAAACCTATACTGTAAAAATAAACATTTAGCCAAAATTTACATCTTAACCATGAAACAAGATCGTTTTATTGATTTGAAAAAACATACCAAAGGGAATTTAATTTACGTCTATATCTAACTATAATCCCTAACAAATGTTGTATAAATTTTACGTATTACATAATCCTAGCTTGGAGTAGAAATATTTATATAAATTAAACAATTAGTACAAGTGTTTTTTCTTTAAAAATTTTCCCAATCCGTCACCAAAAACTAAGGGTTAAAGGGGTCGGTTTAATAGAACTTCCTACGGTTTTTTTTTAGGTGCTTATGTTTTATTTTACTTTCGCTCTGTATTAATGTACCAAACTCTATTGACAATATGTGATATTGATGTTTCGGTAGGATTTCCTCTCTATTTTAGATTAAATAACAATTGTATGTCACCTTCCTCCAGTGTGTTTTCATATTATCAAGATTGTTCAGTTTATTTTAAAGCAACTTTTCTTTTTCACTACTAATGAAAACCTAGTTGATTGCGTTATAAACAAAAAATTAATATTGATAAAAATAATTGGTCAGTTTATTTTTCTGAAACCAAAAAGGCATATCTTAGTAGGAAATTCATCGTGTTTTTCTAGCACCACCGAGTGTATCTTCTTTCCTAGTGTTTCCTACTTACAATTAGTATAAACCAGACTAATCATTATTTATAACACCTACATATTTTACTTTATCGTTAAACATTAAACATTTTACTACCTAATCTTTTTAATGTTGTACGTTTTTAATCTTTCTTTACTAAATATGCGTACTGTGTTTTTAAACCCTTTTTGTGCCCTAAGGCGGTGGAATACTAATTTTCTATGTGATGTCCAAAATGTGTTTTTGTCATTTGATAATTATCTTTTTAGATGATGGTGGTATTAAAATTTTAGTGTTAATAATGATATTTAAAACACGGATACATTAGGCCCTAAAGGACCACAGTTTATCACTCTTGACAAAGTGATTGTGATGGAAAGCCGATATCAACTCAGTTATGGTGTTGAGTGGTGGCTTAGTTTAAATAATTACGTAACAGCTTCATGTGATCAAATGATTAACTATTACTTTACTAGTCGTCCCCTTTCCTCATGATCTTTACTGGTGAGAAGATCTTTATTTAATTTATATGTGAGGTTTGTAAGTAAATAAATTAGTAATAAGTGTATAGAGAGATTATTTGTACATTTATTATTAAAATGTACCTAATGTTCTGGAACAGTTAGAAATTCACACAGCATAGACGGCCTAAAATAATAAATTGGACTGCTGCGTGATTACATGAAGCAACTTAAAATAACTCCACAAATAGAATAAATAATCGTGTATTTTATTTTCTACTTTGTAACTATTTACCTATTTAACTATCTTTTTTCATGATTGCTAAAATATACCCATGTTTCTGTAAATAAATAACATTAGTTCATCTAATATATATGTATCAGGATGTCATTATTAATATTATAAAGCAAGATCACGATAAAAGAGGATTAACACAAGAAGAAAGTAGCATTACATGAATATCAACTTTATGGTATACATGTTTCTTGGTGGCTTCCTCAAAATTAGTTTCAGAGAGGTAAACTGCTAAGCGGCCTCCCGAAACCCTTTCCATTACATATATACGAAGCAGATATATTGTTATCATCTGCCAGTAAAATATATAACGATAAATGTTGAAATTTTGTTTTGATATATTGTTACTTTATAATATATATATATACTGATATATATAAATCAAAATTGATCTAATATAACAAAATGTTTAAAGTGCTTATTTTTGTAGTGATTACTACTTATTTTGAAATAATTTTGCAAAATATCTCTATTTAATATTCCAGTGATTAAAGGATAAAATACCAGCAATTGTGATTACTGGTCTAATGTTGTTCATCCCTTTTAATTTGTTTTGGTATAGCGATAATCATACAAAGATCGATTATACACGACACCGTATTACGCCATGGCTGAACTCTCTGTTATGTTAATGGGGATGCCGCGGCACTAAATGGAGTATTGGTGACTCATTCTCCATAGTGCTCTGACAATAATGGTCTCACTTTATACTGTAATTGTTCATTAAATTATTAAATTGTATCAGTCGTCACTTCTAAACAGTTCACTAACCAATTGCTTAGCCAAACTATTGCACACCATACTATTTCGTAGTAAAGAATTTCAAGTTATAAGATCTCTATTTTGCTACCTTAAGAATATAACGAAAAAAGTTAAATTATTTATGAAATTCATAAAAATTTTTATATTTGTAAATGAGTTTAAGTTTTGGTATATATATCACCATCAGCAGCTTCAACTTTATTTTTCACAAATTGCAAGTGGTTACTTTGTTGGCAGCTAATGGTACTAACTTAACCTTCTCTAGGTTGTGTGTAAGTATTAATCCCTGCTTCAAGTATTTTTCAGCTCAATTATGATTTTATGGTAATCTATGGAGTACCAATCATCCAATCCTCAGTGATTTATTGATTGCAGAATGAGGTACTTTATTAAATCTTATGAGATGTATGGTAAACATAATCGAACGGCCTTTTGGATTTAAAACCATTTTAAAATTATTTTTTACGATGCATATTCTTTATTTTAGAGTTAATGTTACTGTTATAAATAACTTTTAGTAGTTTCATTGTATTAGTTATTACCTAGTATTAGTATTTATTGCTAGTATTATATTAGTATTTTTAGTTTATTAGTAATACCTTTTATTAGTATAACTGTTATTAGAATTACAAAATACTTTAACGTTGTGGCTGAACGCACACAGATGTGCTATATAAAAGCAAGTAACATGCCTCAGCTGTTGCTACTCACGGATGGCGCCAGCTGTGAATAAAGCCAACAATCAGACAAATCCAGTCTTCCATACAACTAGCATGACTAGATCTACTGATTGCTATGGAATCAGCTGTCCTCATCTACTTTATTTAAATGTCTATACTTAATAAATGCAGGGTGTTTCCGTATCATCTCTGGACAAAGGCATACCACATATTTGTTATCAGGGACCAAAACAAAACATAGTTCACCATATTATTATGAGTCTCCCGATGCTTAGTTTCCCCATATTTCTAGTTTTATGTGTTTTTATTAAAATTATTAATAACTAAAAAACACTAAATTATAACAAATTTGGCTCAAGTGATAAAAAGGTGTTACTGAATAAACATCATGAGATTAGCTTTAGTATTTTCAAAATGGCGACTGTAACAATTATTACACTTTGAAATACCTTAAAAATGAGACGTTTTCCAAAGAAAAGACAAAACAAGAAAAACTCGTTATACGTACAAATATAAATTACAACCGAAATTATTGAAATTGAATAATAAATCATTCATGTTAGAGCGTATTTACTGTGACAAGACATGGCCCTCATTGAGGCTGCCGTTTTATTTAGTTTTTCCTATTGTTGGCTATTTGCTGAGAACCTTAATAACACAGTGTATGAACCAAATAGCCCTATGTGCTTTTTTAGGCGGGTAAATCAAAGCGTTAAATAGTATTTTAAAAAATGGGTCTAATAAAAAAGAAAAGAACGCAAAATAGAATTAATTTTATTATAAATGAGAGATTGTATTTATAATATAATGATGTTTGTATGAAGGAATTTGGCAAAATTGTGTGCGAGAGATATCGAAATAATTATTTGTATAGCAGAAGTGAGTAGCTGACATGATATAAGTTACAAAGCTGCAGATATTTTAAATGTCTTTAAAATTTACAGAATTATTAAAATTGATGCAATATTGGCAGCGGGGCACGACCTTGCCCGGCTTAAGTGTTAATGCACAAAATATATACCAGTTTATGGGTGTTAGGATGTCATAAACTATTTTTATGAGGCGAAATTTGATCTATAATCTTCATGAAATCATGATTTGTTTTATACTCGTATTAGGCTATATTTTCTACATCAAAATTGTAAAACTCTTAATTCATTTAAGTAAGTTTAAAAGTATGATTAAACATTTATAATTTAAATAAGCTTTTATATTAAAATTATGTTATGGACAACGTATTGTGAACATCATATTAAAGAAAAATATGAGAAGAGATAAGACGATGTTCCCCACGATGTTGATATTGGTAATTCATAATAATAGTAACGTAATTAGGTAAAATTATACCAGTTTGAAGTACTGCGTGTTTCTAATAATGACATAAATGAATAATAATGTAAGCAATAGTATAGCTGGATGTTGGCGGCGGCAGGCGATTGCTGTTCTAGGACGCTACAAAGATATTCGAACTCACTGGGAACACGCGCAGGATTCAACACAAGTTGAACTCCGTAGCGGTTTAACTTCTCTGAACTTCTCAACTATAAACTCTGCAATGATATTTTAATTTGCAATTACATGCTAATTTCTGTTTAAAAATCACCAATAGGGACTTCCACAACACAGCAGTATATCATACTAGGAACGAAGTCCTGCTCTTCAAAATTCCTGGGAATACACCTTGATAGAGGGTTGACCCTGGAATGATCATATTGACCACGTTTGTGCCAAAATTTCCTCAGGAATTTTCGTTCTGAGGTCTTTAGCAAAATACTGCCCGAGTCAGGTACTCATTATCGGCGTATTTCGGCTTGATTTATCCTTCCATCTGTCCTACGGTCTGGTTTCTGTGGGCGAGCGTGTGCAAACACTCACTTCCAGAGAGTTTTCAGACTTCAAAAAAAATCGATTCGAATCATCGCAAAAATCAATTACAGAGAGTCCGTGCAGTGCAGGCGGTTTTCCAAGAAATTGGGCAGCAGTTGACGTTGCCGTGTCTCTCTAATTTTAGAAACAACCATGTTTTTTATGTACAAATGTGCCTTAACCAGATAGGCCGGGACATACACATTTATGAGACACGAGGCAGAGAAAACACCGTACGGAAACACAGAACGGTAGTTTGTGAAACACTTGCCTTCGCAAGCAGGTGTTAATTTCCTCAACAGACTGCCCAAACTCTTATAAAAAACTACCCCCAAGGCGTTCAAAGCTCGTCTCAAACGCCTTTTGGTGTCGCATGCATTTATTATTATGCAGATGAGGAGTTTTTTGAATTCGACTGGGAGAACCACAACAATTGGAACTGACTGACACCAATGTTTGAAGTGGGTTTCATTGGCCAGGAATGAAAGATGCGTGATTGTAAAACTGTGTGTTTGAATGAGGTAATGTGTATGAATTGTTTAAAATTTTAGAATTACTTCGTAGAATATTGACTCGTTTGCTATGCAACTTCATACATGTTGTCCTTGCAATATATAAGAATTTGATTTGAGATATTCTTACTGTGTACTAAACAGAAGCATTGCAATATTTTGTTGTTTAAGATTTTAACAGTTCCATAATACAATACAAAACGATTTTATTTAATAACTTATAACGAATTTTCAAAGCATATAATGTAGCAAACATTATACCAATAAAGATTGAAATAGCTAAAAAGTAGCCTACTTGTTCCTGCGCGTCGGGACTTTGCACATGGATATCGCACATTGGTGGAATAGTTTACTTACCACACAGAGATTCACATACCCAAAAGGTAAACACATCGTCACTCGTAAACTGGTACCATAAATATCCTCGTTCGTTTTTTTGTCCTTCGTGCATTTATACCATTAAAGCCGAACTAATACAGTTTTAACATTTTACATCAATATACTCATTTAAAAAAAGAAATTAATTATCCGATGTTTGTGGAAGAAAAAGATTTATAGAAAACATTTGTAGGTTTTTGAAATGTTCTTGATGAATAAGGTTCTAATAGATACTTCAAAAAAAGCACCTCAGTAAATACTCAATTATTACAGTAGAATATGATAAACCTAAAATAAAAAAGTTATTAATGTGGACAAGACTTTATTGTTATCACAAGACCTTAAGAGATGAAAGAGTTCTAAATATTACGGACACATCAATCGTAGTGTTTATACCGCCATGCAATAATGAAATGTTAAACATTCCGTCAGTGTTGTTTCACTGCACGGGCGCTAAAGGTAATGCATACATTAGTGTACATCAGTTTAATACGTAAACTTACATGAACTTCTGCGGGGTTTACTGTCATCATGTCTGAATATCAATAGTGACGAAAAATAGACTTTTAACGCTTAAAAAAGTATGGAATAGCACAAGATGACATTAACTAGATTTAACCAGTCATATAGGTTACTTTCAGCCCGAACCGATCATATTCAGTTTACGATGGGCAACCATGATATTAAAATATGAACGTCAATGATTTATGCTAAAATTATTGTTTGAAAGAAAGAATGACCTTAAGTTTAATTGATATATTGAAAACAATAGGTTATACTGTTTTAGATTTACAGTATTTAATTTCAAGTTAGAATAAGGAATGTCATTTTTAAATAAAATATAATATTAATTAATCCTAATCTATAAATTCTGGTTTCTCTCGGTGATTTTTATACCTAAGCGGCTCAACATATAATAATAATGCTAATGGACCTCAAATCTTAACATTTTTACGAGATCATATAGTTATTGATTGGGTTTGGTTGTAAACAATGACGTCAATTGGTAGTGTTATATTACCGGTCGATATCTGGCTTTAGTTGTACTAGTTATACAGAACTTAAATCATTTATATGGACGAGGACATTGTGCTGTGGTCCGGGGGAACAGTACTATTAGTTCTGAGGGCCGCCGCTAGAGCTGCGCTTCGACTATCTAGTGCGCATCCTTGATGTTTCTACATGGCAATTCGCAAGCTTTCAAATTTTAACCGCAACTTCCCACTCTGTTTAATAGTTATTAAAGTGTGTCATGTGGACATCGCTAGCGCCATGTTATCGCTCCCCCACATCTCCTTCCACCACTAATTCCTAAGCAGTTATTTGATAAGTAAGCTAAGAGAAAAAGTCTAGTAATGATGTAAATTTTTTATATCGTGAAAAGTTGAAAAGTTTAAGTAATAAAGAAATAACTGGACAAAATTTTTGACTGTTTAGAGACAAAATTCGCTACCTTTAATAATTAAGATTTTTTAATGTATAGCTTTTATTGTGTAATTTAAAAATGATGGGTGAGTATACTATAAACGTGTCTTTTCTCTAAGTGGTCGTAATTCATTATTTCATCTAAGAGATAAAAGGAATAGCGGCAGAAATTAGCGTCAGCAGCGTCACCAGTAAGTATCGGATCGAGGGTAACGTAAGTAGGACCATCGGAGGAAAGGTTTACTCGTTCCCTTATCTAAAGTGTCCCGTTACCTCCATACAACCGTAGCTGGCTCTAACGATTTTTCCTTCATTTTTTATTTTTTTTACGATAAGGGATTCATTTACTTTTTATACGATTTTTAGTACTATTATATAGGCTACTATGTATTATCAAATTCTTATAAACAGTTAAAAAACTAATATTGAACCAGTCTATTCTTAGTATATATTGTATCTATAAAGTTTAAATTTTTCTACTAGAAATGGTCTTTAAATATGATATATTACATATATTTTCTGGTCTAATGTTATTGACCCTTTACTATGTACTGATTTTGCAATTAATCCGGAGTCTCTAGCTTAATGCATTTAAATAAAACATTTTTTCCAATATTGGCAACCATTGTAAACTTGTAAAATTAAAATTTAATTTACAAAGCATAAAGTTGAAAGTAAGGTTCAGTTCACATGATATCGTGGCATATTTGTAGATGTATTAATTCCAAAATTGTTTTTATTCAATTCCACATAATAAACTTGAAACTAGTAGTACATTACACTTGATGAGTCAAGAACCTGTCTTCACAGGTATAAAGCGGATTGCTTAAGCACTTCCTACATTGGACCAGTTCTAGCGTTTTAGTCGTAACAGCTCCGCTCCGCTCTACAACAATTAATGCACATAACGGTAAAACACTTCCCTTGTACTAGAGGCACAAATTACATTTGTACACATAATGGCCTCATTATGGGCGCGTTTATAGCCTGCATATTGAATTGCAATTCATGTTCCAAATTTAATAATAAATAAAGTTTTATTAGATCTCCAACTAGGCTCATTCGGCAAACTAGTCATTCTATAAAAATTATTTTAAGTATAGTTTAACTAACAAAAATCATATATCAACAGTTTCAAATTTATGGAAATTTTAGTTGGCTACTTGCTTATTGAAATTAACAATTATAGTGTTTGATACACACAACTTTTTTTTTCTCATTTTAAAAGTGTCAAAAGAATGAATAAATGGTTTTTTGAAACGATTGTTTTTTACAAATAATGAATAACTTTAATAGTTTTATTACATGTGTTGCATTGACATTGTTTTAATTTATCCTGCCTGCGCAATTGTAATGTCCTTACTTTTTTCACCCACTTCGTGGTCCAATAGAAGCCAAAAGATAATTATTACTATAAAATAAATTCTTATTTTAAATAAATATCGCCTGTATTACTCTTCCTTGATTGTATACCATGGCAAATGAACAATATTATGCACTTCCTCAAAGTGAAATATAAATGTTTTATTTAAAATCACTGCAAAGCTAATTTGTATAATTATTTGTTCGTCTTCAAGAAATTTGCAATATAGCAATAATCTCAAGATACCGTGAAGAAAAATAAAACCCCTGTATTTTTAGCAGATGTTATAAGAGCTGGAGGATGGTATGGTAATGTCTACTTTCTAACTTTTACAAAAAGATCTGACAAAGTGCTATGTATCAAAGAAATCTGTCTATGTTTACTGGACCTATGTTTGTCCTATCTAATTAATGTTTGCATTGACTTAGGTTTTTCTCTTCGCGCTATAAAAAAGGATCAGTATACAGTAGCATAAATGTATTTTTTTTATATTGTAATGTATCGTATAGCAATTAAACTTTAAGTATATAAAACTATGGTTTTAATCACGTACAGGAACATAATTTAATACTTGACTACATCAGAATCAATACTTATTGTTTTAACGCAAATATTCAGCAGTATTGTTTAAACAAATGTGTTACAAAACAAACACTGACACTGAGTGCTATTTTGGCGGGAAAATTATTTCGTAAACTTATCACACAGCAGAGACATTCTGAATATTGTGACAACAAACTATGCATTTCCCGCTGGTATTTTAACTTTTGTACTCTTCCAAACAAAGAGATTTGTGCATGGATAAAGAAGTATGGGAATTATTTATTAGTAGACACAATCATTTCATATGATATAATTTCCAAATCATCAATTGTCTAAATTAATTTTACAAACTGTTAATTTTCTATCTCATTTATTATCAAGATATTTATAATTATAGAAACTCATAAAAATTACAACATAAGCAAAATTATTACAACTATTTAGAGCGTTAAAAAAATATCCTATAAAATGGAATTATAAAACTGCTACCTTATGGAGCACTACGGTCAAAAATCGCGTAATAGACTTCATTAAAGTTTGCATGTGAAAATGTTAAATGCCGCACCTCTTTTCTACAGGCAGCATTTGCTTTTTTTAAAATTCAGATTCTTTCAAAATTTAATTTATTTAAATATTTCTCTTTTCACCATCAAGGTTACCCATAAGACCAACAAAAAAACGGTTTCAATACAACTCAGTCCAAATCACATAGAGTAACATGCATATCTATGGTTACTCCCATGTTACCTATTAAGATTATTAAAAATTCTATAAGGCAGTTCGTTCCTGTGTTATTATGCGGATGGGACGGTCAGAAATGAAATTGTTTACCACTTAGAGTGGCAGGCTTCGCTAAGGCTCAGCCGATAGAAACTTTATTTTTTTGTAGCTTTTATCGATTTTTGATGAGAAATGCACTTCTAAATACAAAAATTTCCTACAATGCCTGACCATTACATAAATGATCAAATACGCAAAAATTATCAAAATTATGTTTCATAACTTTTTCAAACTAGTAAAGAATTATTAAAAAAACGTAAATATATTGGAAATATAATGTTATTTTTATTACGTAAATATAAAGAGCATGGTAGGTTATTAATAGTAGAAAATAAAAATATCAACAGTATGTGCATGCAACTATATACGACAAAACCTTACAAGTTAACGCACACACGCCCGCGCAGAGGTCGTGGGGTTATGTGCCGAACTACCAACAAGGGACGTCCCAGGAGAAATTTTTCTGTTTAGTACCAATTAGTGATGTTTCCTTCCCCCGGTTTCATAACGAACGCATGTTATCACAATCATCATCGTGCTATTGAGTAATAGTGTTTTACAAGATTGATAAACTACTATTTTTCTATTAAATCATATATTTAACGTTACAGTAGAGTAATATATAGTTCTGCCCCCGAAATCCCCGTGACGTCAGTGCGCGCGTGCCACCCTTGACCCCCTTGACCCCATTTAAAATTTAATTAACTCCGAGATATCCACTGTTATCTAGTTCCTTGACCAGACTTGCGGCCCCCCCGCGAAGCGATAGAATTTTTTACATCCTCGTCGGGCTCTTGAACCTTCCCGACCCCCGGTGATAGCGAGTTGTTTACATCCTAATCTCACCACCGCACCGGCCGGCGAGCCGCAGCTAGGTGTGTGTGTGTGTGTGTCCCGCGCCGACCCCCTAAAAAAAAAATCCTTCTCTCACCCGCCCCTCACCGCGCCGCCGCCAAACGTTACTATAGTCTTCTGAAACATCCAAGAAGTAATTTAAGTGGTACGCAAAATGAAAATTCTTTTCCTTTAAATTTTAATTGTAGAAAAATATTCTCCAACAAGCATTTCTTGGTCCTATCAATTTTCTAGTACCGTATAGTTTATTAATTATTTAGCTCGCACGCCGCGCTTACGCCGCGCTTCACCGACTTTTATTCGTTAAAGAATTCCTTACTACGAGTTATATAAAAATACATTGACAGAAATTGAACAGTTAAATGATGAAATCGTGTTTTAGAACAAGATGCTGAAATAAATTTTTTTTAACAAGTGAGTTGGCATGTATTTCTCGGATGAAATTTTTTAACAAATTATTATAACTTTTTCGTTGCTGTCAAACTGACGAATTATTTTTAACTAGTTACGTCTCATTATTCCCGTGACTGTCTGGTTTATATACGGCGACACATTTTTTCCAAAAGCAGCTAGATTGTCATCAGCGGCTTGATGTTTGGTCTTCATTGAGGTAAGTGTACACGATTCTTTTGTATTTAAATTACTCAAAATTGAATCGCCAAACAAGTATAGGTTTCCCAGAAATATTAACATAATAGTGAGTTAAACCCTGATTTGTCCTTAAGATATTCAAAGGCTGAATAGGCTTAACGAGTTAATATAATAATGTTGTAGAAAGAACTATTTTCCTTCTTTTCAACAAAACGATAATTCGTGTTTTTTGTTTTTTTTTTCAGAAATAACTAAATGCAGGAGTTCAACGGCTCACCATTGTTAAGACAATGGAATTCGTACTAGATTTTCAAGGATTTAAGAAACAGTTTGGCAAATGATTTCATTGTAAAGGAACTTGCTCTCCTATATCAACTGATGCTCAAGTCTATGAGCTTCATTTATTTCAACCACCTTGTGAAATTTTCATGAACTTTCACCTCAAATCCAAAAAAATGTGTTGTGGTTGGAGAGACAATTTCATGGACTGTTATTGGGGTCAGGTTATAGAAGTTACAATGAAATGAAAGACGTATTTTCAGAAGTTAAATATAAGTGGAAATATTTATGTTAAGGGGGTGTGAAAAACAGAGGTTTATTACAAATTTCTTGTCAAAATTTTAATGTAAAATGTGTATTTAACATAGAAGATATTGGCTGTCCCAATTAGTTTTGCTGTGTTAAGGTCAATTTTTTTTCACCTACATTTAATGAAAGAATGTAGTTTCAATCACAGTTCACATAACTGTGCTTATATCAATGTCCACGTCTTGTTGCAATGGCTTAAAGCACAAAAGGTCTGTAGAGAATTAATATGGGAAATGTTGATTTAGCTCTCAAGGAGTGTTTTCAAAAAGGTTGTACACAACATATGTCGGTTGAATTGGTATAAGTTACTTCCAAGAACAGTTTATTGTAAATCCGATTCTGAGGATGTAGAATAATGTGTACGATTTTAAACTAAGCTAGTTAATTTGAAATGTGACATGGAAATTGTCATGAGTATGAGATGTAAAGAGCGACTATCCATATAATCTGAGAAAAAGGCATTGTAATTTTTGTTTGAATAAAATTGTTAGCACCATCGTCTTCTGCTTTAAATTAAAAAAAAGAGAATATTTGTACATAATTAGGCATTATTTCCACATGAATTTTATCACATTATATAGAGTTCAAAGTTCATAGATATAGAAATGGAATTTTGAATGAATGTTCTTTGTGAAATAATCATTAGTGTTTAACGTTTTATCAGACTGAACAACCCATGTCAGCAGAGCCAGGAGATGATGGGGATGTTGTAATATTTCTCAGCTGTAGCAAAAGAGGATTTTTAGTAGTATCAGGGTTTTATCGAACTAAGTTTTTTGAAAATGTTTATGTTGTGGATGTGGATGGCATCATCAGACAGTACTAGACCCTAACTATTAGACATTTTAAATTTTGTTCACAAACTCAGTAATCCGGATTGTGATATGGAGTAAAACTTACTAATGAAGATTATACAAAATTACTGTAATATAAGAAAATCCATTCTCGAGACGGAGGAAGTTATGAAAGAAACTTTTATGATGTGGCCTAAAATATTTCCTCCGACTGAAGAGATGGTGAAAACCGGATTCTATTACACTGGAGCATGGTGATGCGACTACCTGTTGATCAGCTGCCGGTTTTCAGCGCTGATCAATGGGGTCCTGAAGACAACCCACAAGAAGAAACACAAGAAAGCATCACCTTTTTGTGAACTTGTTAAATAAAAAATACTATATTATGCTTTATATGTTGTTTTTATTTTTCACTTTACTGTGGAGTACCTCAAGATGAATACATTAACTGTTTAGAGCTGTATTGCTAAAGGAATTACATAAACAAGCACGTAGGAACTTTTCCCTACCCGTCATGTATGAACTTAAAGGTATTAATACTTATATCAAGCTGATTTAGTGGAAATGATATCAATTTCAAAAGCAGAACAGAGGTTATAAGTACATAATGACAATTATTAATTGTTTTAGTAAATTTGCCATTGCAATACCGTTGAAATCTAAAAGTGCGATTGAAATTGAGAAAGTTCTAAACCTGTGTTGATTAAAATACCCAATGAAACACTTTTCAGACTTGATCAGGGAACTGAATGGTATTTATCCCAATAGGATTAAATCATTATTAAACTCGTATGAAATAAATCACTATCATACGTTTTCGGATAAAAAAAATTGCTTCTATCGTTGAGAGATTCCATCGCACACTTAGAGATAAAAATTTGCGTGGAGAGTTTTTAGCGAGCAAGGGCAATTACCGTTGGATCAGTTATTCTTACAAAACTTATAAATATATATAATAATACCGTTCACAGGGACAATAGGAATCAAAAAACCAATAGAAGTGACTACACGAAAACGAAAATAGGTATTTTTAATGAAAATCTTTAGAGACCGTCAGAAGATTAAGCCGAGACAAAATATTTTAAGATTGGTGATCGTGTCAGAATAAGCAGGAAACAAAAGGAGTCTTACGAAGGGTTAATTTTTCCTCGCTGGAGCAATGAAAATATATACTTGTATATCCCATTCACTGCGGCTGGGACCCAGGGGTCCCAGGCCGACCTCTCACTGAGTTGCTTTCGGGACCCTTCGGTCCCGCTCGGTCTATTCCGTCGCCATGTCAGTCTGAGGTCGGCAGCGCCTCAGACAACGGTCCGGTTACTGTATCTCAGCGTGTAGTGAACGACCCCTGGCCAGTTGGTGTTGGCTCAGGAGTTTGATCGCCATATTGTGTGGTGCGTCGCGCGCGCGTCCTTGTGCGTCCGTGTGCGTCCGTGTGAAATGTTTTAAGATTATTATTATTATTAGTGTTGTTTTTGTTTGTAACTATGTCCTCATTCACCTGGTACTACTCACGAGAGATAACCAGCTGGGACAGTGACCTTGACTCGGGAACGCAAGCAGGGCTATTCAGACGACAGTGACCTTGACCGGCCGCACAGGCACTTAAGTGCTCACAGGACCCTGCTGCTGACGACCATGATAGTGACAGACGATGATGTCGAGTATAACTAAACGACTTCGATTGGAGCCCGAATACGATAGGTTTGAGGAACATCTCCTTTTACTAAAAGGAGAATAAAATTCTTATTCCTACACCTGAAACAATGAGCCAATAGACTGGTTTTCCGTTTTGTTTTGACGACGTGGCTGTTGGAGAAAAATTTTGTCGCTACACTAACGCCTACGCTTGGACAGTTTTACGAGCTGCCCACGTTGACCCCAAAGTCTAGAATTAATAAATGGGTTGATTTTGACAGTACCCGAGTTGAAAACGTTTATTGGTGTACTCTTGCATATGGGTACTGTCCGCACAAACAGATTGAGTGATTACTGGAACAAGCATAGATTTTTTAATTTTGAGGCAATCCGGGAACAGATGAGCCGAGATAGATGGCTTTTGGAATCATGAGATGCCTTTCATTTCTCAAAAAAACCGCCCTAGTCAATGTCATGTCACGAACAAAATGACAATAGGCTTGAAAAAGTGGAACCTGTTTGATTTCCGTACCTTCAACAGCGTAATGAGTACTGTGCTATTATCCCGGAAAAGAGTTGTCAATTGATGAAAGTATGATGTTTGTGGCGGGGACGATTACTTTTTTCCCAGTTATATTAAAAATAAGAAACACAAGTATGGTATTAAGAGTTTTATTCTCTGTGTGAACCCGATGCCTACTGTATTAGGTATCACGATCTATTCTGGAAAAGGTGGTGAACTGAGTGGTGTTGGCCACACACAACAAAGTTGTAATGCATCTCTCATGACGGCACAGATTGGGGTGGGCCACTCTCCGTTGTACATGGACAACCTATTACAACAGTGTCCCACTGGCCGCAAACTTTATTGAAGGGAGTCCACCTACTGCACAGGCACCCTGAGAGCAGACCCGCAAATTACTTGCCGGAGGGAGGTCAAAACAGCGGTCCTGCTAAAAAAGGAGAAACTGTGGCAAGATATGCCCAAGAGGGATAGCTGTCGCACAATGTGGAAAGATAAAGCGAACAGTGCTCTATATTTCTACTGACGTTTGAGAATGAAATGGCAGTTTCCCACAACAGATATGGTCAACCTAGGCAGAAACCCCTTGGCGATTATCCACTGATAAATGCCGAGATGTCTGGAGTGGACAGGACACGACCAGTTGATGTGCGTACTACCCGGCTGAACACAAGTCTCTTGAGGTGGTACAAACAAAGGTTTTTTGTCCACATTCTTCAAATGGGTTTCAGTAAAACGCAATTCAGACTGTATAAAAAGTCCAACCCTGCCCACAAAAAAAACTCTCTGTATGACTTCAGGATTGGATCCTTGTACATGCTCTGCTGCCTCCAAAGGAACGACTTCTACTGCGGCGACCTGTCCCAGAGGAAACCAAAACCGGCACGTGGATCCTCTAAAAGCCCCCAAGCTGCCCAACAAAAGCACGTGTATCCATGGAGGACCGGCTGCAAACAGTGTCAAACCGAGGGGCCGCGAAACACGCACAATTTATTTCTGTGCACAGTGTGATGGCGAACCAGGCTTGTGTGCATTGGCCTGTTTCGATAAGTGGCACGCCTGAATCACGAAAAAACATCATGTAAATATCATGTAAATAAACTAATTTTAGTGTTTAGTGACTTACATTGGACTGACTGTTCGCGGGTTGCGGCTGGTAGATGACTTCCAAAAGAGACTTTCATGACTGACCTCATTCGCGAGGTGCGGCTGGGACCCATGGGTCCCATGTAAATATCCAAATGTAAATAAAACATGAAAATAAACTGATTTTAGTGTTTAGTGTAATAACTAAAAGACTTACATTGACTGACCGTTCGCGGGGTGTCGGCTGGTAGTGGATTCTCATATAACACTTACACAACGGCCGTTCGCGGGGTGCGGCTGGGACCCATGGGGTCCCATGGTAAACTATCATGTAAATAAAACATGAAAATAAAATGATTTTAGATGTTTAGTGTAATAACTAAAATGACTTACATGACTGACCGTCTCGCGGGGTGCGGCTGGTAGGTGGATTCTAATTAACACTTTACACAACGGCCGTTCGCCGGGGGTGCGGCTGGACCCATGGGTTCCCAAATAATTTGGCGGCCATCTTGAGAAGGGAAAGAGTTACTTCTGACCACTTTTGGACATCATTTCCCGGCTAACCACTGCATATGGTAAGTTTATCTGTAAAAAAAATTTTTAGCACCTAGGGAACCTTCAAAAAATTTTTTTGCCGCAGTGAATGGATATAAAAGTACAGCCTACAAAAACCTATAACTTATATTCTAAAGCAGATTACCAGGGAAATATCATCAGAGGAGGGTTCTATCAAGAAGAATGTAGATAAAACACTCCGATATTAGTGATACGTATTTAATTGAAAAGGTTATCAGAAAAAAAGGAGAAAAGTTACTAGTTACGCTAGGTTAGGTTTTGACCCAACACATGACAGTTGGATTAAAAAGTCTGATCTTGTATAATGAAGTTTGAAAAACAGAGAAAACAATTATCTGTTGGTAAATCTAGATGTGTTTGGTAAAAAAAGAAAATTCAAACATAGCTAAACCGGACATGGAGATTTACTACCTTAACCATATAAGATGTATAATTTGCGGGTCCTTTCCCAATTTTGTGGAAAAACAAATTAGTGTAGTTTAAATCTTGTATTTTCTCCCACAAGGCTTATTCTTTGATAAACATTTATAATATTTTCGAAGTTTTTATATCAAACAAAATATGAGTTTTTTACAACGTGTGTTGAAAAAACTTCCTGATATCGGATACTTTACGTTTTCAGACAATGATTGATGTATCCTCATCCAAGTGAAATTAAAGTCAAACTCACGTTATGATTTCTCGATGATTGTGGTGCGTGTGGCAAACAAAAATAACATAAAAAAACTACTTTTCCATGGGGAGACACAAACGATGGTTGATACGTTTTATATTTGTCAAACATACAGCTACATTCCAAAACAATTGGTGCGTGATAATGCGAATCTTATAGTAGTTTTCAAGCAAGATGATCGCAACTTACATCAGTGCATATAGACCATGATCACGGAAACCCAGATATAATGAGTTTTGACATGTTTAAAAATATGTGTTTTAAGATTTGGAAACAAGGGAATGCAATAAATTTATTGTTATTGACAAGGACAGCCTTCTTCCCATAAAGGACGATAACCGAGGCAGGATTTGACGGTGTTTGGTAAAAAACTATGAAAGGGGAGGTGGGGGGATTACCAAATTGTTTTTACTGAGTACCTGATTCTTCAGTTGGTGTTTGAATAATAAAGATAAAGATGGACGAGGACCAATGGAAAACAAAATCAAAAAAATTATTATAAAAGGAAAATTGCACAACTTCGAAAAAATAATCAAACAAAAACATTTAGCACTCAAAACGTGGAATTTTAGAAACGGAGGAAACAACAGTTGGAAAAAGAAATTCAAACCTATATCAGAGCCATTAAAAAACAACTTATTAAGATAGGGTGAAAAACTTCAAGAAAGAATTTTTAAGAAGGAAAATACACTAGAACACGAGGAAACGCCTGTCAAAACGTAGCAAACTTCAAGAAAACTAGTTATGATAGTGACTACGAAGCAGAAAAAACCAAATTATGATAATGACTTAGAGATGAATGACACAACCAATAAACCAGCCAGATGAAGAGGTGTTACGAGTGCCTAACAAGCGGTCCAAGAAATGATTAGAACACCTGAAGGGAGATAAAGGTTGTTAAGGATTTTATTAAAAAATAAGTTTACGGGAAAGATTTCTAGAGATTACTTTTTAAAACTAATACAAGGAGGTAAACAAGTTGACCAGAACTATGGTATTCGTATTGATGGTAATAATTGGATGATAGGTGACAAACAAATAGAAATTTGATGTTATGATATTTTAATAGACGGAAAAAGATACAAAGGTACACCGGGTCTGTATGAGTTGAGTTGTCCATGAATAATCCCAATGATTATACATTTATACGACGAAGAAAACCTAAATGCATACGCTGCCATTTTGAGAGAAACTAATGTTCATAAGAGCAAATTAATTCGGCAAATGGGAAAATATTAAATCAAAGACAGAGGAAATAAATTATAAAAAAATCATTATTGCTCAGTTGGCTAATCGAGAACCGGTTTTCTTGAGGACACTCAAATGAGAACAATATTTCTAGATATATTAAGTAAACGCAGCAACAACTGGGAGTGGTATCGTGCTTACCAACACGAAACCGAATTACGTTTACTTCGATGACCCTAATGAACTTGTAGATCGATTAAGGGTTACTATTAACATCACAGCAAGCAGGAAATACAGGCCATTCAAGTGGAAATTAAACTCGATTATTGAAGAACTACGAGAATTAAAAACCTGTATTGTCAAAACAATGTAGCGGGTATTGATACTGTTGATTAAATATATTTTGCAACATAATATATTCTTCCTATTCTAGTCTAACCCGTTATTACTGTGCACCATTAATCATGAGTATTGATAAATTTGGACACCATTCAACGAGTACAAAACCTATTAGAGGACCTAAAGAAAGAGGGGTTTGAACACACTCCCTCATGGAAACTATGATTATACAAAATAGAATAACTGTGTTATGTTGCAAACGCAGACTCACAGGAAATGATGGTGTTTAATTTTACAAAAGCACCCACTACAGAAATCGGTTCAAAACTGTTTAGGTATTATCAGCGGTAATTTTGATGCAAAGAACAGAATAATAAGAAACGTTGGAGAACCGCTTGACAGAAAACGACGTTGTTGAATGTTTAAAACTATTTTAACAACCACGCGCTAATAAAGAGTAATGTTAATAATGTAATTTGATGCGCAAACATTTAACCATTTCGAATATTGGAGAACCAAATAACGTTTTGGATGCTGTAAACGTTAAATATGTAAGAAATGCGGTTCGGAGACGGTTTAATGATTAAAAATAAGAAAATCGATGCAAAAAATTAAACGTTATACAAATAACGTGAGTGGACCGTTGAGGACTTTGACGTTGTAAACCTGAAAATATTTCAATAACCATGCTCTGACAAGAGCTGAAGATAATCGCTCTTTCGATGTCGGAAAATTACCTTTAATCAAATGTTGGAAAACCTGAAACACTTACACGATGCTGTCAATATTGGAGTACTTAAAAAACAATGCCGTTTACTGTTAAATGATAAGTCTGGAGACGTTGACGTTAAAAAGTGCTAAAATAGATAAAAACTCTTTCCTAACCAAAACTTATTTATGATGGCTGTTAAATAAAACTATATTTAAATGATAACTATTGTTGATATAACGTAACGCGATTTACAGTCCGATTCATAAAAATGTAAAGAAAAAGAAATATAAAAAAGAATGGGTCAGATGTGGTTATGAATACATAAAAACATAGATTGGCTTGATCTTTTTTCAGTTAATGAAGAAACCCTCCAACACGTGAAACACGACTCCTCAACGGAGAGAATAAATTATGCAAAAATATAAGTAACCGCTGCAGTTCTTTTCGTGGCTCTACGACTGTTAAGTACTCTTGGAAAACGCAGCAAGTAGTATTTAAAATCGTGGAATCGATCTTTACCTGTTGAATTACACCTCCCAAACTATTCTTACTGTGAGGCCAGGCACGAGATTAACAGGTATAAGTTAGCTAGAAATGTACCAGAAATAAATGGTCTGGATCAATGCATGCAAGGAACACGATATAGCGTACTCAAAATTCAAAGATAATACACAAAAGATCAATTGCCGATAGGAGTTTTTAGCTGAAAAGGCTTGGAAAGAAATTAAAGGCACGGACTCGAGTTTAAGTGAAAAAGGCTGCTGCGTGGGCAGTTACAAACATTATGAAAATAAAGGTAAATTGAGTGGCGGTGAAGAGGAGGGTTGACGGCAAGGAAAAGAAGAAATGTCAAGAAATAAGAGAGCCTACGAAAAAGCCTACTAAGAGAAATACACCAAATGAATAAAAATTTAAAAGGCAAAGGGCTATATCTAAAAAACCGTATTCTGGTTCTGGAATAAAAAAATAAAGAAAAAGTAACTCATCGAAAATAATTGAACGACTTATACCAAATCAAACCGCAGTCTCTCATTTAGATCATTTTACAATGTGCCAGCCGTTTGAAGATACCATTTTTTAGAGGTCGTGTTTATGAGGGATTTGTACCCGCTGAAAGTAAAGTGAAAATGAATCAGCTGTTGTCAACTTAAGACAGTATAAAAGGTCGCGGTACTCATTGGTAATGTTACGTAAAGCGTGGATAACGAAGCTGTACTACTTTGACAGTTTTGGTAATTTAAGACCGTCCTACTGAACTAACAGAATTATTTTTTTAACAGCGGAGCCCATCAAGCGTAACAATCAGGTATAATACTACTATTTTCCAAGACAAAGTAAGGACGCCAGTAAAACTGTGGACATTTGTGGTTTTAGAGTTTTATATAACGAACAAAATGAATTTGTATTACAGGACGATTCAATCACAGTACTGAAATGCACGTTATTTCCTCCGTTAGATTTGTCAAAAATCTGTAGGATGAATGGGAAATGGTTTTTCTTGGATTTAATGACTTACAATTCGATTCCTAAATGTTGAAGAAAGTGTTAACAATAAGCTCTATATTGATTCAACTATTGAGAATATCTCTTCCTACTGGATCTTACGAGATCGATGATATAAATGAATATATTACCAATAAACTAAAAGAAATCATATCCAGATGTAATCATTCAAAATAAAAGCGAATAATAACACTGCTGAAAAGTGAAGTATGGTGCTACTATGGAAATAGATGTTTCCAAACCTCACAATTTAGGATTGTTACATTGTTTTTCACAAATTCGAGATAACCACAAAAATTATAGAGGCAAAATAAATGGGCAACGAGTCACCAAGTCAAGTTTGTATTAACAATAGTTGATCGTCATTCAAACGATAACCTTGTAATATTGTAACAGGTTCTTATAGAAAACGGAATTGAAGGACACGTCTTACAACGATCGAATTGTATTATCCATTAGTTGAGGACCTGGGATTTAAAATTGTTGAGAGACCCGAAACAGTTAAATTATCTTCCTATTTACAGACAAAATAATCTATCAGAATTCGATATACGGACTGGAAGATCAAAATGGTGATTTAGTGAACTTGTAGAGGTGAAAATATTAATTTACGTGTTACATATTAGAGAGAAATCAGAAAACTGACAATGAGGGTTTGGTGTTCAAATCATCATTCATCTTGTAAAAATCACAGTGCTGCTTTTTACAGAGAAAAACGCAATCAAATTTTACAGTAGCCCTCGAACTGTCAAAGTGTTAACACTGAGAGAAATCGCTTATTTCTTATATTCGTTGGGTTTATTTTAATACACATACAGAATGAACAAAAACATATACTGAGATATCAGTGAAAACGTTAATTTCGATGATTCAATCATTAGTATATTGAATGGCACTCCCACAATCCATACTCTTCGAATTCATTAAAAAATATCGGATGAAATCAGCATACCGAATTCACCAACAAGATGTATTCACTTTGCCCAGCAAAAGTTTTCTTGTTGAATTGAGGGAAAAATTGTAAAGGTCTGCAGATAATTCCTGAAGATTCCACGACAGAATTAGTAAATAATGCCGTGGGATTTTTGTTTGATGAAATAAGATATGAAACTGTGCGGGACGGAAAATGATAGGATTAAAAAATGTTGGTATTACGACTACAATAAAGGAATTTACTAACATCTCGTCCCAGTGTATGCTAACTGGAGTGGAAAATGCTGGTTGGAATATTTCTACAATTGGAAATTTAAAGGAAAAGAAAGGAATTTTCAATTTTGCGGTACCACTTAAATTACTTCTTGGATTTGCAGAAGACTATAATAACATTTTACTGAATGTTAAACAGAGGCGTTAGTACTATTGAGAAGCCATCTTCCGACAAAAATTCTGTCGTTCAATCTGCAACTGCTAAACACAGAAATTAAATTAAATTTAACCAAAGTTTGTTGGAAAATATCCTTATGTACGTGTTGATGACAAATATATAACATTGTCACTTTGGAAAATTTGTTGAGAGAGATCAACCGATTTCCAGTTCCTTTTCGGAAATGGGCGCAGCGTAAATATTGAATTATCCGCATCTCATACCTGCTTCTCAGTTCCAAACATGGACTGTAAAGACAAGTTCAATGATGGAGAAACCACGGTACGTCATCATAGCGTTACAACAAATTCGTTAAAGACAATGGTTGACAAGAATCCATCTCATTTCGATTTTTGGCAAGTTGGGAAAATGTATAAATTATATATTTAAATAGCAAATATTATCCATATGATAATTTTGAATGGAAACAAATCACTGTTGTACGATTATATTCGAGATTTCAATCTTCGTACTATTCAGGCTCTGATGATCAACCTTGGTTTAGGACAAAAAATTTTTTTTTTGGCAAAAGGCTCCCTTCTTTGTAATCGATTGTTTCAAACAAAAGTGGAGGCGTTTGAAAAAATGGGATCACTTGATGTAAGGATAGAGATTCAAACTTCTGAAGAGATACCTCCTAACACGGCTGCATATTGCTTAAATCATCCATGATGCTTTAATTCAGGTATTTACCATTGTCTGGTCATTGTAAAAAAAATATGTAATAAAATGAGTTGTATACAATTTGTCCTGTGATTTGATAACCCATTTATTGCAAAAACTACTTTAAAATAAATAAAAGGATATAGCGAGAAGAACAACAAAACGTGAAATCAAATTGCAGAATAGTAGTGGTTTAATTATTAAAATTAAAAAATTACAAAATCACCAAGACAAGTTTTGTGATAAACAAACAAGAACCAGTGAGAGAGTTACAAATTTACATTAGAACAAAGAAGCAACATATTGAGGAGAATCAAACTTACAAGGATTTTATTATTATTATTAGAAAATTACAAATCACAAGTTTTGTAATGAACAAAACAGGAACCAGTGAGAAAGTTAAAAATTCACATTTACATTAGGAACAAAGAAGAACTTATGGGAAAGAGTCAAACTATCAAATTATTTACAACCACTGAGAGAGGGTCAAATTTTACAGTAGAACTTATATTAGAGCTCACAGTTTAAAATTTAGCTTAATCTTATCGACAATTAACAAACAAGAAACTAGAAAAGAGTCAATATTTTATTTATAAACAGATAATGTCCGTAATGCCAATGTAGTGATACCAATCATTACCATATGAATCTCTTTCATCATTACAGCTTAAAGCGAGTTTGTTGAATTGTAATTAGTCTTTACATCGTGTTTGTTTGATCTAATATATTCTAATATCTCTTAAGGATGCTTAAATTATTTTTCAAACACATTTCATAATCTGAAACGTTATATGTTTTTCCATAAACAGGTTTGGTCACTCCTTTTGCTTTTTTAAAGTTCATATTTTAGATTCTATTAACAAATCAATCGTTTACAGTTCGACAATGGTGTTACAGTTTAGGTTCCTATCCAATAAAATCTGTTACAACAACGCTACCATGTCTCATCTTAAAACAACCAAGTTTCTTCTTATTGTCTAGTGAATAACACTTATGATTCTGAGGATAATCAGACATATCAAAGTACTTTTTAAGTTAGGATCATTGAAAATCGGAATAGACATCATCAGTATAATACTTCTAGGAAAAATGAATCAGTATCTATGTTATAATAAATTTCTATTTGCTTTTCGTTGGTAGTAACTCTTTAAGAAACATTGTAGTAAAATTTGTACATAGTGAAAAAATTGCTTAACTCTAATACTGTAAAACCAATATAAATTGGTTTAATTTAAAAAACACGCCTTGTTCTTAGATAGCTCTACAGGGCACATAAATGTTTCCTTATAAACAATTCCCTATTTCAGAAAATTAGGTTTTGAAATGAGTTTGTGTAATCTTTTTTCGTTATTTACTAATTCAATGTTAGGTCTTTTCTCCTTAACATTTTTCCGCGGATTGAATTTCCCAAAACATGGAATTGTTAAGAAGTTTATAAAAGTCTTTCTCAAAATGTTTTTTAGCTTCTTTACGTTTCTGCGTGTTAAATACAATGTAAGGCTTTAGCCATGTATCTTGATTGAAACTTAAGACTCTATGAACTTTTTTCAATACAAGTCCGTGTTGAATAGCCTGTTTTAAATTAACATAATGAACATACCACAGTACTCAGTTTTATGTTCTAAACGTATGTTTAACAGTTTTTCCAGATTTAGAATTTTTTACACATTATGTTTCTCAGGTAGAAACAGGGTGGTGTTCTGAAAATCGTTGTGGTTATCATGTAAGAATTTGTGGGTAAGCCACACTGGCCTCTACGATGATATCCAACAGGAACTGTTATTATCCAGGAATTCGATAATACATAAAAATTTGAAATTTTCCACTAGCACGTTAGCCACAAAAAAGTATCTTTAGGCATAGGTTGACACATAGCCCATCCATATAGATTGTTAGCATCTATATAGGTGAGGTACGAAGGTTTTCTTTGTGGAATCGTAAGAGGAGCCAATCTTTTAGGATTATTTGCTGTGGCGTGTCTCTTCCACGCACGAAGCTATTCCACCTCGGATTCCTTTTTCAATGAATAGGTATTTGTCGTAATCAGTTTAACAACTCTAATTCCACACCCCAGTAAACATAAGCATTGCATCAAATGTATTAAAGAAGGAACTGTTAAATAGTGTGTCAGGGTCCAATTCATATTGTTTTCAATAAAAAATCTTTTCTAAAATTTTCAAATACAATCTGCTAGTAAAAATGTACATCACAACCGTAAATATAAATCGCTATATTCACCTAACGTTTTTACAAAATAAATTTTTTGCCATACCATGTTGAGCATGAGCATAGGACCTCAATCAGGTATATGGGCCTTCCATTTATATATCATTATAAAAGTCTCGTTTGTCCTGGTAAACGAGAGTACTCTAACTTTTCCCAAGAATCAGTTGAACTTGATATGGATAAATTTCCACCTTTCGTGTAAACACTAGAGGTAAGTCCATCTTCCAAAAATGATTTCTTTGTATGTACAAATCCCAATCGTGTGGCAAGTTATTTCACAAATTCATTCAGGCTTGCATTTTAAAAATCTGTAACTATCAATAAACCTAAGTTTAATAACCATTTTTTGTAGATTTTTAGTGAAAGAATATATATTTTTTCATTTAACTTAATTAGGTATTACTTTTCAATCCTTTTTCTTGATCGACAATCTAACTGTTTTATAAATAAAATGGACTATCTGTAATTGGGAACCGCCATGAATTACTACCTGAAGAAATCTCTGGTGTTACACGTTTAAATTACATTTTATTACATAATACTTGGATCTAAAACTACCTGACAAGTGACAAGTGATCTCTAAACAGGCTGTTGAAGCAAAGTAAAATTCCAGGTTGCACGATTCGCAATGAGTAGCTGAGTTAAATCTCTCTTGTTCCTCATTAGTTAAACGGATCCTCATTGGTATGTATAATCTAATAAGTTTACCATTTTATTTTGTCAAAGTAATTAAAATAGTCTATGACAATGTTTTTGCGGCATCTTGTCCCTCTATAACAAATAAGGCCTCGGCAGGTAAATTGTGACACAAATGTGTTCTGGTAAAACTATTAATACATGTACTAAAATACAACACCGGAAATGACATAGGTTCATTGTATTTCATTTATATCACTGTATACTGGCTTTGTCTAATATCAACCCTTTTTTCATCCGAGAAAACCACGATGTCAAAATCACAGTAACAATACAATAAGGAACTTTAAACTTATGATTGGAACATTTGGAAAAATTTTAGAACAGTGGTAAATCCATTACATCTTCTCTTCTTTAATCTGGAAGAATTACTTTAGCAAAGGTTGAATTTCGTGTTACAATTTTTTCTCATTAAATTTTTCAAACTGTTAAATTTTTTTTACGCCATTGTAGTGAGGAGCAAAGCATCC
Source organism: Homalodisca vitripennis (assembly GCF_021130785.1). Taxonomy (NCBI): domain Eukaryota; kingdom Metazoa; phylum Arthropoda; class Insecta; order Hemiptera; family Cicadellidae; genus Homalodisca; species Homalodisca vitripennis. The sequence continues at coordinate 102,323 of NW_025779868.1, forward strand.
TTTTTACAAAATACAAAGCTTTTTTACGACAAATGTTGTTTACCTTGACTTTCGTACTAGTCTAGAAAAAATCACTTGATGTCGCAACTAGTGGATGAATGCTTGTTTATTGAGACATAATAACAGTAAATCAAAATGATTAACTCCCTCAGTCACCTGTAATTCTTAGTGGATTACGCACTCTATGAATTAATATATCTAAACCATAAAACATTAACAGTTTACGCCTGGAATTTTAAGTTATTTCAAATTTTCTTATAATTTGTTTTAGTGGTGTAAGGGAAATCGATTATCAAAAATTAAACCTATGCATTTCTCTGAAATTTTCTTGGTATCAACAATATTTTTATTTTCTTCCCATTTACGTAATACGTGCAAGAATCGCCCCATCTGAAAAAAACAATTTGTTGTCAATGAAAATTTTTTGGATTAATAAACAGATTTCTTTTTCAGCCAACTTTGTTGAGGTAAAGGAAGAAAAGAGCTACACGCCTATGTGGCCCTGTACCTGCTAATATCGCAACAAAGATACCCGTCTACGTGCCAATTAAAAGTCCGATCCGGCTAGATAGTTTGCCCTTCGTAATTAGAAACTCCTCTTTACATATTATTTTACAAATATGTCAATAAATAAAAATACTGCTTACTTATTTGGAATTTTGAAGAACTGTTACATTTTGTTGTATTTGAATGCCGTCTGGCTTTGCAAATACGTTTTGTGTATTTGTATTTTACATAAGTTTGATTACAAGTTAACCATATTGAATACTTTCAACAATGCACCAGTAATGTTTCTAACAGTTTTTTTTTTTTTCAGCCAACAACTCCATTTTAGAATTATGTTTCCCACCAATAACAGACAGAATATCTTTAAATTTTTCGTCATTAGGCATTTTTTACAATAGTATGATTTTTAAAATACCACTAAATGCATTTTCCCAATTCAACAAAATTCCTCACGCTTGTTTCAATTTCTCGAAGTCTAACGTTCTTTTTGGTTCTAGGATTTCGAAGGCTTGATTATTAATTTGTAAGAGATCAGCTGACTGTAGTAAAAGGGACTCTGAAGTGGAAAGAGGTAACTTGACGCAGTCCGCAATCTAATGGTTAGTTCCTTCTGCATTACTATTTTTTTTGCTTTCTTTTCTTAAACGGGAGGAGTTTGAAATCTTTCTCCCCGCCCATTACAATCTGAAATAAACCACGTTAAAACATAGTTAAAATAATGTTTCCCTTACAACCACTTTAAGCTTTTAATGTAGATCTTAATTTTTCCTATTAAGCGGGGTAGATTTGGGACGCAACTCAGAAGGGCATTTTTATATCTTCAAGACAACCTTCTTTTATTCATCACATTGTCAATTTTACTCATAGACTTTTCGCGAGCAAAAAAAAATTTGTTTTTACTACAATACCATTTATAGTGTTGAACGTGTCTTTGTCATCAGGGTCGTTTTTATTTAATAAAAATAATACTTTTTTATAGTGGACCTTTTTGCCACCAAAATGTTGAATCATTTACGACTTTTTCAGATCTTTTACGTCTGTAATTTCTATTTAATTAGAATGTGAACCGATTTTCAGCCAGGTGTTACTATTTTCTGTTTTTTAGTCGTTTTTTTCTGGTATTGACAAGATTGGCATATAACAAGTGGAGAATTTATTTGTATTTAGAAATAATTAAACAGTTCAGTCAGTTCCTTTTCTGACTCAGTAGTCAGAACTACTAGATGTATTGTTCGGATGATTGATGAAAGAAATTACTGGAGAGGACGAAGATGAAGACTGGATGGGAATTTCAAGTTTTAGCAAACTTTAACTGGTTTCTCTTCTTTGTTAGAAAGGAACTATTGCGATTTTTTGTTTGCTTCTGAGTGAGTATTAAATTTGAAATTGTCTTCTGTCCAAAAAGAGGATTTTACTATAAATGAGGAATTTTTTGAACGCAATCGTGAACGAAACAGATTTTTTTGTTTATAGAGATGTTTTTTTTTATTAAGAGAGAAGAATACTTAAGAAAGTTTGTTATAATTGTCAATCAAAACAGTCTTCTGTCACCTTGCAGATTTTTGTGGTGTAAGGGTAAAAAAATACAATTTGTCCCCCATCGTTTAATTTTCGCCATTTAACATTATAATAAGACGAGAAAGTGTTGGTAGAGATTCATAACAAGCAATAATAAATCTGCATTATGTTTGGGTCTGATACTACTCACATTAGTAGTCTAGTTTTAAGTCCATTTATCACTAACTTCCCAGTTTTTCCAAAGAGATTTCGATGCCGACAAAGGAAAAGTAACACTCTAAGAATTTGCAAAAACAGGTGTAGCACGACACACTCCAACAGACTTGGTACGAATTTTGTTTCCATGCACTATCCGACTCGTGGGTTCACGATGGGACCATTCATCAATATATTGCCAGAAGGCCAGTTACTGAAAACAAAACAAAAACAATTTACTATCTTTTTTTAATAAACAAATTAAGAGTTAAGGTCTAGAGGACCCTACACTTAGCGTGAATTTTGTTGAAATTTTTAATACTAATTTTGGATTTTTATACTAATTTGGATATTTATACTAACTGATTTTGGCGTATTTAAGGGGGGGGGGGGGGGGGGGGGGGGGGGGGGGGGGGGGGGGGGGAGGGGGGGGGGGGGGGGGGGGGGGGGGGGGGGGGGGGGGGGGGGGGGAATAATAAAAGAGGTTGAAACAAAATATTAACTAACCAACCTTTTAACATAAACGAAGAGTATGTCGTGTTTATACTGTTTATTACTCATGTTGCTTGTAAAAATAACGGTCCCCTATGTTTGTGATTTATTAAATGATGTCCAAAATAGTGCTGTTGTCAAAATTATATTCAGTTTGTGTTTGCCCTAAGAAAAATTTCTTGTGACAATCTCGTAATTATCGTCGAAACAACTAATGTAAAATTATTTAAAAACCTATTTTGATAAGATTGTTTAAAAGAATTGAAATATATAGGTAATGATTTTTAGAGACGTTTCAGTTACCACCACCTACGCAACCGCAAGGTTTCCCCTTTCCTCTATATATTTTTAAAGTGTATAAAGAACTTCACCTATTTCTGCAAAAGAAGGTGGACTCGGAGCCACTTTGCCAACTGGTTTCGATGTAAAACATTAGCCTGAATAATATATACTTCGAAAATACACGTGGACTTATTGACGCAAAATGAGTATAGATTATCTCTGCAACGCGTCAGTATTGTTAACGGAATATTAAGATAACATAAAGATTATTAAACAGCTGGAACGTCAGCAAATCTTACTCTTGAGAAAGAAGTGGCCCTACAGATATAGGAGGTTCAAAGCAAAAAACATTATCATATTTGACTCTGTAGGAAAAGTTTTTACCTATTACAGTAAAATTCAATAATTTAACGTATTAGGGAAGCATTAGAATGCATAGAGTACCTAACGAAAATGCGTTTCGTTCAGATAACATTTGATAATTTTTTAAAATGGACTTAGGAGAATTTCAGTTGTAAAGTGAAAACTGGGTATTCAATGGATGGAAAGGGAACAAACAATAGTCCAATTTTAGTTCAAAAAAAACATATTATTTTATTATTCTACAATAAGAAGTTCACCAACAATGAAGAATAATTATATTAGTCCTTAACGTTATCAGAAGTGCAAAAATCATTACGGAAAAATTTTTACAGCCCATCTGAGCCCTCCAAACGGATCTTAGTTCAATTATTAAGGATTGCTTTGAAAATCCTTTCCTATCCTCCGACGGTGAACACTTATTTCGCCTCCTGTGATTTCGGCTGTCTTTGCAACTCTCTGTTTTTATTATTTCACCGTCCTCGTTCTAAAACACGTATTGTTACACTTCAAACCTGTCAATTATCAAACATTTAACTGTTTGCTATTCTGTTCAAATTGTATTTCTTGCTATAATTCTCGGTTAGTAAAGGATCTCATTCAAAACAAATAAATATTCATCTGCTTGTAGAACAAGCATAATTGTGTGTCTGTCAATTTGAAGGAGTTGTAACAATAGTTTTGGAGTCATAATAACTAGTGGTGTTGTCTTGTCGAATGAAAAGCCATCTGTCTTCAAAAGAAATTGTGTCCCTCCATTAAAATTCAGAAGACTCGTCTGTAGTAACTGGTAGCGTCGACTCATTGAACTCGGAAGGGATCATCGATTAATTAAGATGAAGATGTCTCCCTCCTTACTGGAGTCATCCCTTACTTCCATGGCTTAATATTAAAATAAATTCAGAGTGATTTAAAACGGTTTTAACGAGCGGATTGAGGTGAATAAGTGTAAATGTATTCCTTCGATGTAGTGTTGAATATCGCGTGAGCAATTAGTGTACTTCCATTGAATCCAGTTGTTGTGATGGAGAAAGGACGGATCATGTTGACAGTGAGTATACAACAACGCTAAAAAAGCGATAAAATAAGAATGTGCGCAACAACATTGTGACAAATGCGCGCGCTTCGTACTTAAAATGTAGTATTCGTGTCTCAAATTAAACCGATTCTATATATTTAAATAAATGTCTATAGATAAGCTTATATGTGTAGTCGTTACTAAGAACAGACCATAGACAACGGTTTTGTATGGCGGGGGAACCAAGCGGACGGTGAAGCCGCGGCGTGCGGAGCTACAAAATTATTTAAAAACTATAATAACGTATAGGAAATTGATAGGACCAAGAAATGCATGTTGGGAAATATCTATTGTCGTGCCCAGCACAAAACCTTGCAAATACAATTATAATATTTAAAGGAAAAAGAATTTTTCATGTTGCGTTACCACCTTAAATTACATTTTATTGGATTTTCAGAAGTAACTATAGTAAACGTTTTAGCGTCGTCGGGCGCGGGGGACACACATCCACACACACGCAAACTGCGGCTCGCGGCCCGGTGCGGTGGTTGAGATATAGGATGTAAAACACTCGCTATCACGGGGGTCGGGAGTGTCCAAGAGCGCCGACGAAGGATTGTAAAACAATTCTATCGCTTCGCGGGGGGGGCCGCAAGTGGGGTTCAAGGAGACTAGTATAAACAGAGGATATCTCGGAGTTAAATTAGAGTTTAAATGTGGTTCAAGGGGGTCAAGGTGGCACGCGCACTGACGTCATCCAACGGGGATTGTTGCGGGGGGCAGAAAGGCTATTATATTACTCTAACTCGTTGACCCCCCTTTTTAATTGGTGTTCTATGGCGGAAATTAATCAGTAAGTAATTGCTATACTCAAAAACGTCGTTTATCACATAATAAGGCCTTTGTTCTGCTTTCAAACTACCTTCTTTACAAACTCTGTAGTTTCAGAGTAAAAGGTTAATAGAAATATATTATATTAGAATTTATCTATTTCACATCTAACCAATCCTTGTATAATATTTGTCATTTGACATCTCCTTAGTTAGTTAGTTTAGGTTTATAGGAAAGGCTATTTAATCTATATTCATCGCCATCATAATTATTAGAGGCTTCCTAATAAGAATAATGAATCATATTAATGAGTAGATAATATTGCGAGTGTTTATATTAAAAAATTCGATTATACTCAGTTTCTGAGTTATAATACAACCGTAACCCCCAACAAATCTGATAAGTGGTTTTAAATGAGTACCAGAAGGTTAAAATGGAATTATATTGCTCTTTAAATTATTCATTATTCAAAAGTTACAACCGTTGTATCCGAAGGCCGATTTTACCGATATGGCCTGGATTCCCTATTTTTGTGGGTTAATCGTATAAATCCTATATTGTTCTATGTATAAAATATATCGTTATGATGCAATGCCTGAATTTGCCACTTCTATTTATAATTTGGGCCTACTAGCCAGCTAAAGTCAACTTGGTCCCTCCACGTACAGAATCGAAAGTGAAAATATCTTAGGCCCGTTAAAGTGGAGTATATTTAGATTGAATGAGTTTTTTTAGTACAAAAAACACTCGTCTTCTATTGAACAAATAATTCTCTGTATTAAGTCCAAGTGCTAGAAGGATATAAATTTTGAATGGTTGCCTAACGCATAGAATATGCGACAAGCTATCATGTTTTTGGCAGCAACTTAGCTTTTCCATATGAAATCTTAGAATCTCCATAAGGTTTACAATAACCTTAGGGTGAAAAAAGAAAGAAAAAAAGCGGTCCCCTAGGTTAAAACCAATCCCTAATAGAAAGTGTTCATTCTTTAGGTTAAGGTATGAAAACTGATAGTTAGGTATTACTGGAGTTGTAAATAGTTACGTTTCTTATCATAATATGGAGGAGGGATTCAACAAAGTGCTGATAATATTTAATACAATTTAAAAGTTATATCCATGTTAGTTTTAATATTTTAACTTTTTTTTGGGTGGCGAAATAAAAATTTAACTTTAGTTGTTTTATTAATTAAGTGTACTTGTTGGTGCTTGCATAAAAAACAAAATGAGGTTTTCGAATATCGTTCAATTAATTTGGGTTTAAGCTTCGAAGTAAATTAATTCCACCGACTCGAGATGATATCAGATGTTGTATATCTAAGAAAATGACTAACCTAATCGGTGAATTTCCCCAAGACTTGAGGAACACATTATTGACAGTTCCTTAAAACACAGGTTTAAAGTTAACATACATGTTACACACATCACAGACCACGTCGTCTATTACATACTAGTAATTCCATTTGATTTATAAATATTGGATGAGATCTTCTAACCCATAACGGCAATAGATTACGATTTTAAATTTCGTTTAAATAAGTTTCGTTTCTTATTGTTGCACTTAGTGTTTTGCTTGGTCGTCCTCACAGAAGAAGATGATACATATTTATAAGCGTGGTAGGTTTCTAGAAGTATTAACCGGTTATTCCACCTTGTTAGGAAAACAGCTTAGAGTTTTTTGTTTTGAGGAAGGCAAATGTTCTCTGAATTATTCATACGGTTTAATATCGCCAACTTAACTCTATTTCACGTTTCATTTGGTAGCTGGAGATAAAACAAAAGTTCACAACCTTTAGTGGACTGCTCACGCTGGCGAGAACTCATTTTTTGGGTTTTTTTGTTTGGCCTGAATATAAAATAATATATATAAAGTTTCATATGAACCGGAACATGAAATATAACAATGTTACATTTTTATGAAACGTGATATTGCCCATATTATTCCACCGCGAAAAAAAAGGGGAAAGAATTCATGAGTTACAAATAAAAATATTACAATACTCTCAGTTATATAATTTACAAACATGTCTAAAGCCTAATTATAGTTTTGTATAGGACATTTAAAATATATATACATTAATCCATAACTAGATACTAGATTATTCTAATCATTCTCTCTTAAGCAAGATTAAATATATTCCAGAACATAACAGTCAAGGGGCAAATTAGCTCCTTTCTAAACTACATGATTTAAAATAGGTAATAATAGACTTCTTCAAATTCCATAGGATTATGTGCTAAGCAATTCAGTAAATTTTTACATTTGGCCTTTTATGGGTAACGAATATTAAGTGAATGAGAAGAGATAGTAGAATAAGTAAACCGTGTAAAATAAGTAAAACCCGTTAAAATGAAAAAAATGTCCGAAATCCTATTTTTCTGTTAAAACCGTCAATGGACGTAATTATTAAACATTAGATTCACGCATAATTATTAGTAATACCTAGATACTTTATGTATTGGCAACGTTTAAGCTATTACTGAAACTTCCTTTCACTTGAAAATATTTTCCAGTTATACCATTCTTCAATATTGGATTGGTTCCATGTTACCTAGTGGTTACAAAGTTATGGGAAATGACCGCATTTAAAATGTAGCCAAAGTTTTTTTCAGTAATCGAAAAATGAGTTTTAGGTTTTTCGAAGATAAATTTACGCGATAAAAATATGGTTTATTACAATATATTACGTATATATGCATTCAATTTTACAAATTTTCTAAATATATTTCTTAGTGGGCTTTTCCACCCATATTAAAAAAAAAAATTTGTTCCAATATGAAACTTGTCCCCTAGTGTTATCAAAAGTATAAGAGTATCATAAATACAATATTTTTACATTGAGTGTTATACATTTTTGGTAATGGTTTTTTTAAATCAGTTAAAATTAAACATGGATTCGTGTGAATAAAAAAACTTGTTTATGCGTTATATGTTACTATTGCTAGTTTATAAATCAATCAAACGGCGTGAACTATAATATTATTCTTCCATTAAATTTAAAATATGGTGTTTAATTAAGTTTTATAAAAGCCGTAAATTCAGTTTTATGTTTGAGGCAGTTTTATGCATTAAATTACAAGTGTATTATTCACATATTATTATTTGTGAAACACGGATAGATATAATAACTATTTCATTTTGACCAAAGTTGGCTACCGCAATGTCAAAAAAACCTTTTTTTTAGTAGGTCAAACCTTACATGTAAGTGATTACCGTAGTAATCGGAAAGGAATTTTTAGTTTTAAGGGAAACCCCCTTTATTTTCTTATTGTTTTTTATTAGAGCATTGATTCTCTTGTTTAAAAAGAACAGAGTGACAAAAAGTATTAATTACATCATAAGCGTTAATCACATTATCGTACCCCCTAAGTATGGTGGTTTCGATTTTCTGTTCACATTAATTTTAAACCGTTTATTCAAGTATAAGGTGTAATGTTTACAACGTTAGTAGCGTGGCTTGTATGTTTTATTATATTTCAATTTTCAAAACAACATTAAAAATTACTATTTAAAAAATTCTGGCTCTGTTAAAATTTGAACATGCACGTTGGAAAACCAGTATTTACATGAAATGAAACAGAAATATCTACTAACAGACATATATTGTAATTATAGCAAGAATCTAAGATTTTAGATTTTTCCAAAATTTACTTCTTTGTTGTTCGTGATAAAGATTCTTTCACTGCCTGGGTACATGTTCTTAATTTTTTGTTTGTGGAATTGCGATTTTATTCCTCGTCATTAACAAGGGGTTGATGCGGAAAGTTCAGTTAAAACCTGTTACCATTAGACGACATTGTTAATTATTTAGATACCATTTAATTTAAATCCCAGTACTAGTGGTTTATCTTTTAAATTAGTTAATTGTCTATTATAAGAAAAAGTTAATGTTATATTTTATATTTTCGTTGTTAAATATAAGCCTGATAAATTTGGTGATTTTCTAGAAACAAATATTATTTCTTTGATGAGAAGTCTTACTATATTGGCTGCATTCCTCACATTTTATTAACAGAGTAGAAGTTGTAGAGAGAAATTGTAGTAAAGAAACTGTGAAACGGGATAAAAGTAAGTTTTATCAGTTTCTTAGAAAAGTTCCTTATTTTCAGTTCCGATTTCACTGCAGTGTGTTAGTTTTTAAAGTCGTAGCTTTGCTTAAAAGAATTGTGTTTATTCCTGATATTTCGTTGATAAAAGTAAAGTGCATTTTGAAAAATTCTGTTATGGTAGTTTGAAAAATCAGTAGAACGAATTAAAATTGAGTTTGAGCAGGAAGTATGGACACTTTGTTTTAATTCTTTTAGAAAAATACGGATTTTGTGTATGAAAAAATTGTTTTTATACTCCTTAATTTGTTAAAATTTCAACTCAATATGGTGCAAAACTCAACAAATTCAGCCATTTGATTTAAATCCTTTGTCTTTGGAAAACACATGAAAGTATGTAGCCTAGACTAAATTGAATAGCCTAATTATTTATAAGAAACAATAGTATTTTAATTTTGACTTTTCCATTTTAATTCCAAGTTATATCATCGAATTAAAGTTTATGGGTACGATGTGGTTTTTATCTAGTACCCCGAAAATTGCTAGGGAACCCTCCAACAGGATGTTTATCACGCTTGATTAAAAGTTTCAATCGTTCATCTAAAACTCTTGAATTGTCTTTCACAGCTATGTCAACTTTAAGAAGAATAATCAGAAAACATTCAGGGACTGTTTCGCTGGAATCTGTAGTCGACGACGACATAGTATCTGATTACGTTAGGTACTTGCCCAATAATGTAGTATTTAAAACGTATTCACGAATACACGATGTTTTCTGGTTGTATTTTGCAAAATGCATCGTTTCTGACATCACAGACAATGTTAACACAAAAGAGCACCGTCTGCTTTACCCCATAAAAAATCCAAATGTAAAATAGAGAGAGGTATGTATTCATTTGAATCATCAGGTGTAAATTTGAGTGCATGTGAACATGTGCCTTTAAACAAAGAGGAAACCAAGTTTTCACACATAAGCACAGCTATGGTGGAAAATAATAGGACTGTGAGCGGAAGTGCAATTTGCATCCATATGACCCAATTCATTTTTGCAGCTTTTTGTGATCTGACAACTACAACAGACAGATTTATTAGTGAAAAGTTGTCAATTAATGCATTTAAAATGAAACCACCCTTTCCAAGAAATGGTATGGCTGTGTATACATAATTTATGATTTAAAGTGTAGGAAAACAACTAAAAGTATACATAGTAGTATAAGTTTCATTTACTCAACTGGATTGGAACCAAATACATTATTTGGCAAGTTCAAATTATAGTGATAGTAAATAAAACTGTCAACAAAATTATAACAAAATATCATTTAATATATGGTGCTGTTAAAACGTCTCAACCGATTAGAACCTGAACAGAAGAGAGAATTTATTTTATGTTATATATTTTTATAAGCGATCCGAATAATCCATGTAATTTTTTAGCAGACGTAAAAACGGCGATTGGTTTCCCCCTGACACATATATACTTACACTTTAATGTTAACACACAAGAGATTTCCCTTGAAATATGTAGGGTCGTTCACTGTTTACGGGTGTGGGGGTAACGAACATAGGGCAATTTATTGTTTCTCCTTAGAGGCGCATTAATACCCCGTCCTAAGGAAGTCCGATCCCAAGATTGCTACTAGGTTTTTTAAATTTTGGGTCCATCGCTACAATTTAAAATTTTTCATATGTTTCTTACAAGAGATAGATTAAATGTTTGTTGCCATCAAGAGTTTTGATCACTATGCACAATAGCATTTAAAAATTGAATTTAAATTACAGCACATTGCATATAAAAACCTAATTTAGATAAATTTTTATAAATCTATTGGTTCAGATTAAATTCAATAGGTGGGGAAAATGAATTTTGGGGGCATGCATTTTTGCGTTGGTTTACAATTTTAGATACTGACTCAATGGATACTAAACATTAGTAAGACCCTACTAAACTGTTGTAGGCTGTATACCCAATTAACTATGATGACCAATGACAATAGTTGAAAGACATGCTGATTAAACAATGATTTTAAATTGATATCGATTACAACACTGTTTTTAATTCTGTACATATAAATTATAAACATTATACATCATGAAATGTCCGAGTTTAATAAATTTTTAGAATAATGCTTTATAATAAATTTTTATCTATTTTTGGAGGTAACAATTAATTATCTTTAATTGTCGGGGGTTCGAATTTAATTTATTTATGTAATAAAAAATTAACCTCCTACTAAATTTTTTGGATAAAAGATTGACTACGATGATCGGACATTTAAATCCAACTCACCAGAGATTTCTTTTTTTTCATTTAACGTTGTCTCTTAACATATTATACATAAAAAGAAATCTCGAAAGACAATAAGTATTAAACAATTTTGATATAAGACCCGATTTAAATTTTGAAAAATAATAGCTTATCAAACAATAGAAATCACAATGGAAATAAACAAAACATTACATAATAAAATGTACGTAATCATTGATAACTAATGATCCTACAGAGCGAGTTTTAAAAGAGACTACACAGAAGTAGGTCTCCTAACTACGTATGTTATTCTGTATAAAAATTTTTGTTGACATTCTATAATTGGGAATTATTGCACTTACAATTTTGAAAAAAATTTAGAGATAAAAGTATAAAATACGAAGTACTATCTATAAGATAGCTCTATCTCTTCACAAAACAAAACTCCTAAAAGACATGGAACATTTGAGAAAAAATTTTATCTCGTTATATCACAATTCAATTTTTAAAAAATATAAATGTATATTTCACAAAATTTTAAAATTGGGGGTTTCTGAAAATAACACTAAATTTAGTCGCTACAAAGCAAATGGCATTGCATTTTTTATATGTATAAGATCGCGTATATAATGAAAAAATACTTGGATAAAAGCCGAAAAGTCGCAGAAAATAAGAGTAATTAAAAAATAATCAACATTATATTTACATATCCCGTCCACTCCACACTCGAAACCAAGAATTCTCAATACCTTTAGGCCAAACCTGAAAAGCTAATTTTTTATCACAACCTGCAACACACCAAACCATCTTTACTGGCATAGGTCCAAGTTGATTTATCTTGTGCGGCTTTAAAAATCCTTCTCCAGAACAAGAGCTACATTAATCTTAATCCTTATGAAGTGAAATGTTCGTCCACAAAAATTTGTGAATGTAAGCGGTTAATGTTTTCGTAAAAAAGTGTGAATAATAATTATTGTTGAGTATAATTATAAATTTAAATTTTAAATAAACATTAGGATTATGGGGGAAAATTTTGTATTAAAAGTTTAATATTGTATCAAGTACTACCATTTATAAAAATATAAATTTTTGGGAATCATTTACTAAATATATAGACGAAAATGTTTTTTACTTAAGAAGGGAAATGTTTTGGGGAAATTTTATAAGTATGTGTGGTACACTAGAATATTTTTGTAATTGAATTAGATAGCTTCTCAATAAAAAATTTTTCGGAGAAAAAAGTAAAACTAATTTTTATTTTATGCATAATATTTATCTATAATTTTAAATTTTATTTTAACATTGTGATCCCTAACGCTAAATACATGTATGGAAGTTATAAATTAAACCGTCTATTTTTCTTACCAAATACCCTGCAATGAATAGAGAAACGTACTAAAGTTATACAAAAGGTACACTTGAAAAATATCTTTATATATACTAAAGTTTATTACAAAGCCTGAAACCCAAACCCCATTTTACATGATATAAGAACGAAAGGTTTTTTCAAAGCTGAGCACTTTTATTTACGAAATAAATGATTAAAAATATCGGAAATAAATATTCCGAATTTCAGGCACCCTCTCTATTTATCAACACGCAATTTTCTACGGAATTATTAGGCTAATATCATTTGCAAATGACTTTTCATATAAAATAAAAACAACACAATAAACAAATTTTTTTATAGTAATAAAATTTCAATTCACTCTGAAGGATTTTGATGACCGTAGCATACAAATTACATCTTTTTGTATAACCACCTATATGGTACAGAGAACTTAGCAGCATAAATACATTTACATTAATAATTTTTTCCAAATACTTTTTTTTACAAACTGAACATGTGTAACTCAAAAAGGTGATTTGGATTAGATGTCTATAAATCCGCAGGATGTAGTTATAGAAAAAAATCCAAGATTTTAATCACATAACACCAACTCTCCGGAAAAATACTACTTACATGCCCAGGAGACATTTAAATATTTGGGAATCGAAAGAGAAAAAACCCATATTATGCATGAGGAGCTTCCGTCATCATAAACACCCGTAGATATCTGTACAGGTCGAGAAAACACTTTTCGATATCAGTTACAATTCCCCTCTAATTTGACTCAAGCCTCCGGAACAAAATACATACTTACATGCACCACCAGAAATTTTTAAAAATTTGAAATTTTAGAGAACCCCAAAATTTTGCATAGGGGCTTCCCCTAAACATATTAAAAATCTTATAAGATCTTTTTTAAACAACCCGTAGATATCCGTAAACGTAGAGAAACACTTTTCGATAAATCTTTTGACAATTCCTCTCATTTGTCTCCCAAACTCTCGGAAAAGTACTACTAACATGCCCACAGTAATTTAAATTTGAAATCGATAAACCCCAAAAATTTTGCAAGAGGGGCTTCGCCAAAACTTAATAAACTTAAAAGATCATTTAAAAACACCCTTTATGTTGTGGTTTCTTCCGTAGATCTCCGTAAAGTAGAGGGAAACCCCTTTTCGATAAACACGTTACAATTCCTCTCAAAATTTGAACTCAAACTCTCGGAAAAGTCTACTTAACATGCCCACGAGAAATTTAAAGTATGAAATCGATGAGAATCCCCCCATATTCTGCATGAGGGCTTTCCCCTAAATTCTTATATAATCTTATAAAGATCATTTAAACACCCGTATATAACTGTAAAGTAGTGAAACACTTTTCGATAAATCTGTTTTAACCATTCTTAATATAAATGAAACAAATAAAGCGTTTTAACTTGTATATTGAATTATGAACCAAATGTTTTAGAGAATTGCCACTTAAAATAATAACGACTAACAATAGAAAAACCTATTTAAAAAAGTAAACAAAATGATTTGATTATGAAATATTATTTGGAATTTTAACGTACTAGACATAGAACGAAAACTTTAAATCTACTAAAAGTAAATTAAAACCAAGAATAGTTTTAAGAAGGTACTGGAACGAACGTCTGCTAAAACTTATTATTTTAACATGTAACAAAAAATTAATCCATGTTAAAATATAAACTCTTCAAATTTATAAAATTTAAGTAATATAACATATTAAAAAGATAAAGAAAACAAACTTAAGAATTTATTAAATCAAAGTTTACTTGGGTGTTAAAGTAAAATTTATATTTCTAAATACAAGTGAATCTAAAAACCCCCCCCTCCAACATACTGACCCTCATTCTTTAGCAAGGGTCAAATGTGATTTATAAAGTTTCCGATTATATACCCGTGGTACCACCCATTACCTAGTTTTTTCCTGTAAATATTAGTAAAAGTTGCTTATGTTTTAAGAAAAAATTTACCTTTATTGTACTAACTTTTAATCGATGTTTTTGAACAATTTAAAATCGGATTTCATTGAAATATATACGAAAGTTATTGTCAGTAACAGTTGTAAGTAATATTAAAAATTGACAGATAAAACCCATAGGGTTTCATTGTAGTTTCATCAACATAAGCATGGAAAATTTGTATACATGATTTTTTTTCTCCTGTTAATAATAACGATAAATGGAATAGTAATTATTTCTCAATAAATATTTACTTTAATTTAAAGTTACTTTAGAATACATCATAAAATTTAAAATTTTCAAATTAGAATAATGATTATTTATAATATAACAAAAAGACCAATTGTGTTTAAGAGACTTATGCATTACACGCGATGAATTCCAGTAAGTATTTTAAAAACAAAGCGGCAATAGCCTTTAGTTAATCAAATTTATGATGTAATAAGACAGGCCCTATAGTAATTAAATCGCCTATATATTTAAGTAGAAGTGAACCCCAACCATAATGGTGATTTAATATTAAGTACCATATATAATATTGAGCTAGAGATATTCAAAAGTTAATACACAGTTTAATGGTTTTTTATTAATTTTATGTTTTTGATCGTCTACAGGAAGAACCTGTCTGTAAGGTTCGAAAAATTACAAACGTATATTTGGATAACACACCAAAAAATGAAAATTTTGAAAATTTAAAAATTTCCATCCTGAGATACCTACTTCATCAAAGAAATTTCTAGTTAAGCGATAACTGTGCCCAGTGCCATAAGTTTTGAGTTTGCCTAATTTAATCCCGAAGAACATTCTGTATGTCGGATAGTGTTTTTTAATGACTACTTTTGCTCAATACACCACTAATTACTAGTGTTTGTTTCCAGTAAAATGGTAGTTGTTGGGAAAAATCCGAGGATGATTTAACAATTCGTGTTTCATGTTTAAGTTTTGTTTTATAGTAGAATTTCATTGCGGTTTCCCCAAAACTGTGGTCTAGGGGGAAAAACGGAGTTGTGTTGAGGTTAGTTAAAATTTATGGCACCTATGCTTAGATAAAGTGACATCCTCCATACAACAGAACCGGCAAAGACTGCATAGTTTAAAAAAATGTAAATACAAAAAATTCAATTTGTAAGCAAACGTTTCTGCCACATTGGAAGAACGTCAATTGAAAAAGTGACAGATAGTACGTTAGTTAACAATTGCAATTGTGTTTAAAATATTAAAATTGTATATTTTATTCCCGCGGAATGATGCAGAAATCGAGGGATATTTCTGACTTTTTCATCTCCAAACACAAATACCTTCTTAGTCTGTGCTTAGCAACACAATTAAAGAAATTTTAAGTATTTATTCATATGGGTATGTTACAAATATTACTTAAAAATTTTTAAAAATTACTGCCAAAATCTGGAGCTATGGAGAAACCTCGGTAAAAAGGAGTGAAAGTTCCACTTAGATTTCCTAACTTTTGAATTATTTTGGGAAATTTGGGATTTTACTACAATATTTATTGTTAAAAAAAAAAATTAAAATACCCTAAGAATACTTTATTTTTAAAGCAAAAATTTAATAACCAGAATATTGTAACAAATTTGTAATTTCTACCTCCACCCCAATTATATCACTTAAAATATCAAATGTGAAAGCTTTGTTATAGAAATGTTTTCATGTTTTTTAAGACATTTCCTAGAGTAGTCACCCACGTATCTGATTATCTAACTATTTTTCATGTTTTCTTGTCCAGTTGTTTTTCTCCGTAAGACCTATAAATCTTAAGCTTGATCTCGTAAAATTTAAACGTTTGGAAAACCACACAGTATATGTGTGAATACGATTCAAAGACGGGCACATATCATGAGGTTAGGTCCACGATAATCTATGCTACCATCGCCCCACACCCAACATTTCTGCAGTCATATAAGTTTTAATAGCATCAATCTTTCCCGTTGAAGAATTATTTTAAAATTTCAATGCTGAAAGTTTTAAAAACGAGTTTAGTATCATAAAATGCTTTAAAAAAAATTTATACTTATAGATCATATGATTATTGTCTGGTCAGTAAATCCAAACCCTTTATTTTTAGAGTAAGACCCATATATGTTATATTGTATAGCCGATAGATAGTATTGTGATGAGATGGGAAGATCTGTCTTAAAAATAACTAACGCATATTACTGTAAGTGTGAGTTCCCCTTGCCTGAAGTAATATAACATACCAAAAAATTTTTACACTAACTATAGTGTGGAGGTAATACCAATAAGATGTACAATTTTGGAGCTGTGTTATTCGCACACTGAAACTGTTAAGGATCATCACGGGTCCACTTAAATAAACTGTGGGGAAGACTGAATAAAAATTAAGTTGCTAAACGTGTGCTTTTGAAGTCTTACTCAAGATATACCGTTATAATAAAAAAACATTATAATATGGCAGGTTTACATTTTGATGAAAAAAAAACCTCGAAAATACGTGGTAATGTTGATCCCTTCTTAGAATAACAGATTTTGAATAAACAATTATTTAGGCTTAACAATAAAAAAATATAACAAAGGAGCATACTATTGAAAACATGTAAAATCAATAATTTCTATAAGCTCTGTTCGTCCCCTATCGTGAAGCATTCCTCTATAATTTTTATACAACAAAACCGATGCTATGAACATTTTTTTTCCTCACTTTATGGTACGTTTTATGACTTATTACACATGTAATACTTGCAAAAATTAATATGTTTAATAGCAGGCGCTACTGTTTTAAGCTCCCTGATAATAATTGTTTTTATAAACCATGTGGTATTCTTAAAAATAATTTAATAGTTACGGAACATTATGGTAATCCTATACGTATCAACACAAAAAAGAGCTAATGTAACTAAAAATAAAATGATTGTTGAAATGTATGTAGTTGTAGAGCTGCCTAAAACTGAAAAAACTTTGTTTCAAATCACATTGTACAGTGTTAAATATATGAGGGCCAATTAGTCTTTACTCCGTAGTCATGGAAATGTTCTGTGTGCAGGAGGACACAAAATAACAATTTTTAATTAGTATACACACCCAGAGAGTCTCAAGCACAAACCCCGTGGTCGTGGCGTAACCCGTATTAGGCGTGCCCTGGGATTACAATATGTCCCTTTTTAAATATACCTAAGTCTAAGTAAATTTTTTATTTCAAAAAACCGAAGGTCCTAGTCAAAATAAAATAGTACACCTTTTACTGCTGATAGTTGCGGTAAGCTTATAATCAGATCCCTACCTATTTCTGTGACAGAGCAAAATACAGTGGTGTTATGATATGGTTTATTTTTAATATGTTCAATAATTCTCAGCATAATTACATGGATTCAGCACGAACCAACATGAACAAGAGGTTAGTTTTAAGAAATAGAGACGTCCCCCTAAAAATTCCCAGCAGATAGTCGCAGTTCGATCGTGAAATATATGAAGCCTACCGAACACACAGATAGACATAACAGACTTCGTTAACGCTCATGGCCTATTAACATGAGTTACACAGTTTATAGTACAAAGATCGGATATGAAGACTATAAAATGTCACACAAGGTTACTTTAAGCAACCAGTAACCTTTATTAGTCCCCTGGTTTGATACTTTGGTGCCCCGGGGACAACCTTAGAGCCACGTGTGAAAACTCTTTTATGAACCGTAACACTTCGGGAGCAAATGCTATGAAAATAGCGCAATCCTCTGCTTGATCCCTCCGCGACTTGTGTAATTTACTTTATTTTATCCTCACTTGCACTTATTTAATTTAAAACTACATTGCTTTATATTATAACATTAAGGGAAAATATTTAAGTAAACATATTGAACTAGGTTTTAACCCTAGTGAAAACTGTTAAATTTAAATGCGTAAATGTAACAAAATATCATACAATGCCTTTTTTAAAGCAAGAATAAAATGCAGCGAGTTTTAATTCCGTGATGTCATAAATAAACTGTTCTTATTTCATGTTTTTCGTGTAAAAATTGAATTTATTGAATTATATACATTTTGGATATAAAAGAATTAATATTAAAAGATTTCGTTACAAATAATCAGAGAGTTGCTTAGGCTAAAACTAATCTGTAAAACTTATAATTAATATAGGTAAAAAAGAAATAAAACGTGTTCTCTAGAACGTTTATCAAAATTTTGTTTGAACATCTTGAACAATTTGAAAGATAGTAGTTAAATTGAAGATTATCTTTAACAGCTTACTTACTAAATATTTCATTGCCACAAAATCTACCGTACAAGTTTCAGATTGAGTCCTGGAAGGAATATTTTAGGTACGTAAGGGTTAAAAAACCATTAAAGCAAATTTTTACGATTTATTTTGTAAATTTTCACAACGAAAGTCTAAATTTAGCCCAGCACTTGAAGATATGGCGCAAGATAGACTGTTTTATAATCCAACTCAAAATTAAAGACCTGATCTATATCCTTAGAATCTTTGAGTAAGTCTGCTTTGATGAGTTACGCGACCATTCCGTATTTCAGTTTGCACTGTTATTTTGGACGTCTTTTGGTGAACTTTCCGTCATATGGAGCTCTCATTTAAACTAATATTGAGACACCGTTTTAAAGAGTGTTAGTGAATCCAAGTTCGGTTTTGTGGTTTATAAAACTTTCCTGTTTGGAAGAATCGGGGTTTAGAAGAATTTATTAGAGACAGCAAATAGTATCTCGATTCATATTTAAAAAATCTTTTTAGAATTCTGGGTACAGTATTATAGCAGGCATGTAAAAATATCGCCTTTTAAAAATCTTAGAAGAGAGGGAGGTGGGGAGGGTAGGAGGGAGGGATAGGAGAGAGAGAGATAAACAATTTGTTATGGATAGTTTAGAGTTTTTTTGAGGTGGAATCGTTCCTTAGTCTAATTGCCTAGACGAAATTTTCTCTAGCATATTCTTGTGATCTTATTCTGACTCAAATTCGGAAGGATCTATGTTTAGGACATTCTTTCTATGGGTAGGGTAGTACTTACCTAATTGCTTGAATCTAAATTCCAAAGTACATATATACTCTTTAGACAATTAACTAATAATATAAAAATGAATGTGTGTATGTTTGTCCCTTTATGTCAATCCGTGTTAACTATTTTGACCCGATCAAGGATGAAAATTTGTACGTATATTTATTTTTCCACGGAGAAGGTTTATAAGCTAGGCCCCATCCCGTTTCCCGATTCAGGATTGCCGCCCCACTGGTTTACAGAAATACCCTAAGAAATCATTGCACAAAACGATATGGTTGTTATCGTCTTTTGCAAATTTTTAATCAGCTGTTCTTTGTAAACGATATAATTACACTTATAGTTTTTTAAAGCCTAGAGATAAGCTTAAGAGAAACGACAAATTTTTGTTTTAAACTGTATTCTGACAATCACTGTTAAAACATAGTCTTTACTATCCAGATTCTACAATTCAAATTTGACGTAAAAATTCACCTATAACTGCAATAATTTATTTAATATAACCCATGCTCATGCTTGATCAGAAAGAGTAATGTCAGATGTCATAATTACTTTCTTACGTTGGCTGACAAGATAAAAAAGAATGTTTTTATAAAATCAACCTTCAGTTGTTTTTTTTTTGACAGAAGTAATTGTTTCTCAAAACTCCTTGTGTACAATTTTCTCCACGATCGAGACAACAACGCAAGCTCAATCGTGGACATCTGTGATAATAACTAATTTAATCTAGAAAATTTAGTATAGTAAAAAAAAAAAATTTACTAAGTAATATAAGGACTTCGGTTTCTTAAGATTGGCGTGCGAAGCCGTGGGTAACAGCTAGAAAGAGGCAGGAATATGGTACATACCCTTCATTATACGTCCTAACAAGAGGCTCACGATGGAACGACTATCAATTATCTCACAGCAATGTTAAGCATGTTAGATTTGAAAAAGAATAAGTTGAAGTATAGTGTACTGGTTTTCAACGGAAATTTCAAAAAATTATTGAAATGCGCAGCAAAGCGCGCAGGGCCCGCCTGTTCCTATAAATTTAATAAACTTAAAATAGTAAGTAATACATAATAATTTAGTAAGTAGATGTTTAAACAGAACATTTCATACATTCTTGACAGAACTTATATCCAATTACATAACACAACTTTGGAGACCAAGGATGGCATATTTTTTGTTCTTTTTAAAATGATCAGTGGGCGTAAGCCCGGGGGGTCTATTGCGAAATATGAATAGGGCGTATACCTATTCAGCCCAGGAACCGTAATAATGTCCATTTAAAATGTCCGGTTCACTCAGTTTGATTTGTTTACCGAGTGAAAACAAAAGAAAAAAACATAACGTATTTACGCATTTATAAATTATTTATGATTCATCGTTTATCCATCATCTATTTGGCATTAATAAATATTAATTCTGGAAAAACGTATAATATCCGTTTGGTATATTGATTACGGAGTGTGATCGGGTTCAAGAAAGCAGGTTTCTAACGCAGTTAGTAAATAAATGTAAAACCCAAGAACTGCGCGCTGTCTTTGCGCTGAACCCCCGTTATTCCCTTATTAGCCGATAGCAAATAATCCGGTTAACATTGAGCGAGGGTGAAAAGATTAATCACCATCTCAAGTATCCCTCAATTGAACGAGCGTATTGAGTGGATTGATTGGTTGGCGTCTTGTACGATTTTTGTCTACCAATCAGGCGAATTACTTTCAAAAAATATATATCATTTGTTGAATTTGCTTAAAACTCGTCATTTGCCAATAGAAAGAAAGTGATAAGAATGGAGAGTACAACCACGAGTAGGCAAGCGACGGTTTCATGTAAACCTATTACTCAGTAGGCTGTCATTATTTTTTTCTTTTGTCAGCCGGGAGGATCCTCTAAATAAAATTATTTTACAATGTATACTTGCTATATCTCCGCAGAAAATTTTATGAATAGAAGAAAGCAATAGACTTCACGTTTCGTTAAACTTTTATGTAAGAAAGAATAAGACTTGTAGCTCCTAAACGTGTCCATACATATTAACAGTATAGAAAATTAAAATCCAGGTCCAACAGCAGACCACTTCTGCTAACAAATGTGACTGTCCATCGGACCGTCTAAAGAAGCATTTATCAAAGAAGCCTTTTGTAAGACTTGTTCTTTAAAAATGTGATAACCACTGAACATATAATCAATAAGTAACTATAATCACTGAGAAAAAATGAGGGAATTCATTGGATCTTTTTATGTACAATCAGCACTTTCCACATCTTCATATTGGATCCACAAATGGAAGTAGATCTTCATAGGCTAAAATTGCTATGGATATGTAAGATGCTTGGGTGGGTCTTAAGATACACGTTATATATCCCCCTTTGTCTAGAGTTATTGTCGATGTGACATTCCTCAAGAGAGCCCAGTAGCTCGCAGCAAACTACAGTTTACTATTCGTAATTGATGCTAGTAGAAGCGTCGGAACAGAGAATGAATCTTCAACAGATTATTGTTATAATCATTATTGAATAGTATTCAGTGTGTTTTAAATTTATTGTAAAATATATCTCTATACCAAAATTTAAAATAAAATCCCTATTTTTAAATAGGTAATTATATCAAACGTTTATAAAAATGGGAAATACAATTACAGTAAGCATTTATAAATTCAGCGAATGCAAAATTTTATATTGAATACCTCACATTTTGTAGCGAAATGTCCGACGTTAAAAAACTGTTTTTAACATTTCAGAATCTTTTTGATCCTTGAATTAAAAAAATAACTGAATAAAAAATACAAGGCAATCAAAATCTTTTTATAATGTCTGTTCTACAAGGAAAATGAAATGATTTTCCATAAGGCATTGTTTTATTGATTGGGAATAGTCTCTCTAGGAGCCCGTCCGTAATTCATCTGTGAGTGATACTAAATTGAATTCACACTGATTTCTGCATTATATTTACGAACGGATAATAAGATTCTCAAGTGGTAGAATTTTTACTATAGCATATGAGACTTACATCAATACGTTGACATAACCTACTTTAAAAGAATTACATTTCACTATGGGGTACTATGAAAATTCAAAGTATATTTCACAAGGCACTAAAAAAGTAGGCGCAAATGGGGATATCGTTTCATCAGCTACTAGTTGGTAGGAGAGGCTTTTATTATGAACATCAGCCAAAAGAGTGTTCATATAAAGTTAAGTTATACTTAAAATCATTTATCCAATGATTCTAAAATATTTGATTTATTGTCATTCTTCCAACGATTAATTACGTTCGCAGAAAACAATTTAAAAGAGTTGTGAAAAAGGGGTATTGAAGAGTGTAAACACTAGTAATCATTTCTTATATAACAGTCCAAATAAACAGTAGTGTATGTAATAAAACCCAACCAAATAATTGAAAGAGTAAGGATATACAAGTTAGTTTACCATAGCATAGCCTGCAGTTCCTAATGATGTGTGATCGTCAGACTATTGTTAATATTTAAAATGAATAAGAAATGTTTTCTAAATCTAACACGTATTTTGGTTTAAACACACAGGAAATACATATTAGGTAAATGTTTGAGGGTTGAATTCCCATATAATTTTAAATTTATAATTTCCTAGTGCAGCCCACAGTTAAATAAATTAGACTTATATAGCTTTTATCATAATCCATTTATAAATATCTAATTGCTATACTATAAACTCAAAAAAAAAACCCCCGAAGTACTATGGGCATTTCCGGGGATTTACAAACTTAGTTAGTAATGAATAAATAATAATGAAAATATGTCCAATAAAATCTTCACTTACCACTAAAAATGAAAATTATCCACTTCTAACCCTTACAAACCGCCATAGATATACCTACCCAATCAATCCTTAAAATGAATGCTTGATATGTGCAAAAAAATTCTTTATTAACTGAGATTCGGAAACGTAAAGGGCTGAAAATGTATGGAAAATTAAAACAACTTTCCAGGCACAGGCTTTATAACTAACAATAATCTTTAAAACTAACTAATATGCTCTGCCTTAAAAAAGTAGGTGAATAATTTTTCAGTGCCTATAAAGATTTATTTCTAACAGTAACATAAATGCCTAAGCCCGGATTCTTCTAATTGAACATGTTTACTAGGAAGCTCATAGAAATTGAAATACAACATTACTGTCGATTATAACTAATAACTAATACCATTTTCCACTACTTAGAGATTTTTTCTTTAAAAGCATAATGACTCCAAAAAGTTAGAGTTTTGGTTTCACTTCATTCTACCCAAAAATAACTACGAATCTATCATTAAATCGCATTACTTTAACTGTGCAATCCTTTAATAAATGCCAGATTAAGATTGTAATTACTTCCTTACAGAAGAGTCATGTACACTTGATAAAAAATCACAAAAAAAACAACGATCTTTTGTAACAAAAAAAATAGTGTTAGCCTATTTATTTAAAAATTGTAATATTGTATTATTGGACATTGTTGGTACTGTGATCGTTTCACTATAAATTGAGACGCCATGAGAATTAAAAACTTAAATTAAAAGTTCCCTGCTCAGCGGTGTGCTGCGCACTTAAAATATTCTTCCAGACAGTAAAATATTTTTTATATTTCTGGTAATTTTGCCAATTAATTTATTGTCAATTAACATCAAATAATCAATGTGGTATAAGTGCACTACACCGCTTGCATGTCAAAGGCTTCTCTTGTATTACATGCAAAACATCAAAATTATAGCTCAATGTCATTTTCTGATATAGTTTGCGGACAGAGACAGTCACCACCAAAACATTCATTTATAAATTAGTTTCTCATCCTCCAACAGAATTAAACAATGTCAACCTACTGGGTACAGGCTTCAATTGAAGCTCAGGGTCCAAATTTGTTACACTATCATAGACATTAGTCTTGTCCATGTAGTTTAAGAAAATGTTACGACAAATATCTGGGGATGAAATGATTCTTGAAATATCTATTCCCTATCCAACATCTATTTTTGTCTATTATTTTAGTGTTACATGGCAGTGTTTTAAAGATGGTAAAAGTTACTATGTACTGTGTTTAAAGCTTTATTCTCCGGTTTATGACGGGCTTTGCCAACAGCTCAGACCAAATAAACTAATACACCAGGTATGATGAACATCAGGAGTATCGATCAAGGAAATTGTTCGAGAAACACAATGGAGAAATTAACAATAGTAGAGTGGTTTTTTGGTTTTAGCCGTAAGTAACCCTCATTTTTGTATTTAAATGATTTAATTTCAATATCATATTTGATGATTGAAAAACGTTTTCTGGTAAATTATAAGAAAACTTGCATCGTGTAATAAAATTCATGGAATCCTCGGTCCACAGGAGATAGTTTTTTCACAGATAAAGCTTATAATCGATACACAGGTTTGTTACTTCCCATGTAGTTATGTTTTGTCCGGTAAGACTATAATGGGAAAAAACCAAAATTTTGGGTTTATTATTTTTAACACCAGACAATAAAGTGTCATTAAAACATTTATAGTGATTTGGCTATACTGTTTAAATCAGCGAAAAACGGTTTTTTGATAATGAATAATTATAAATTTCTTTCTTGGTGTAAATGAATGTGTACAAATCGCCTAACGACAGTTAATAAGTATAACTTTAAACAAATTACCATTTTCTTCAAAGTTTTCAACCAAAATAAAAACACCTAATGCTGTTGTCACGTTTCAGGAATAGGTATTATGGGCACGTAAAGTCCCAACACTCTAACCACCATCTTTTCCATCAACGTAAATGTCTTGCATTACATCTAGCACGAGTAAAATTTATTGATTATAATTAGTGTTTCCTTTTATATTTTAAGTAGTGCAAAACAATCCCCTCATTTATCAATAAAAAAATAAATTCTGAGAATCGAAAAAGCTAACGAAAGCGTTAGTGCACAGAGAGAGATATACACATAGCTACTCCTCATTCCGTGATTTGTTGTCCTGGACAGCTCTAACCTATTTTTAAAAGGGATAAGTGTTAGTAAACGCTTTTGAAGAGGAGCCCATGTACAATTCTCAAGTAATCTAGGAACCTTTGCCCTAACATAAGGTTAATACACAAATGGACAGGCAAGAAAGTTGTCAAGTTGGCTTTGTCCAGGTACTGTTAATACATATTGACACTTGTATGTACCTATGTTTAATCTTGATTAATGCTTAGGTGAGCGAAAGTTAACAACTACGGGCAGAGTTTTTATTATTTCGTATACAAGAACAGTAATACTATAAATAAATAGTTTAACAGTACGGATATTGGAATAATCCTATGAGGGAAAACCGACGGCAGACTGCAATAATTAATTCTGCGCGAAAATAACTGGGCCGTTCTTGACTACAAACAATGCCTGTTTTCTTTACATACCCAGTCCCGGTCAATGAACGACCTGGACATATTATAAATAAAATCTCGTTTAACACGTCCAGCATTGACATTTTTTGCTACAGAAATTAAGCAACATTTTTTAAAATT